>NC_050445.1:62415614-62715614 GCF_903995425.1 Onychomys torridus
CTGGTAGCTGTTGTTTCTTTCTCATTGCACTGAAAATATTCAAAGTTAATAGAGCATTATCCAGTCTATTTTCTGGGGTTTGTTACCCTTTATGTTTATCTAGCATATCCTTTAGATTCTGTTTGATCTTTCTATAACTGCTTGGCCTGTAGGATTTTGTGGTATACCTGTAATATGCTTTTATATAATAAGCAAAAAAACTGTTTCATTTTAAACAGAGACATATGCTGGAGCATTGTCAGTTTTAATTTGTGCAGGTAAACCCATGGTGGCCATAACTTTTAGTAAATGAGCGATTACAGAATCAGATTTTTCAGAACTCAAAGCAGTTGCCCATTGAAATCCTGAATAAGTATCAATGGTATGGTGTACATATTTCAATTTTCCAAATTCTGCAAAGTGAAACACATCCATATGCAGATTTTATTTCTCTGAGTACCCTTTGGGTTACACACCCTACTGATAACAGTGTCAGATTTTAAAAGGAACAAGTAGGATATTTCCTTAAAATTTCTTTGGCTTGTTGCCAGGTTAGGGAAAAATCCTTTTTTAAACCTTTTCTATTGACATGATGTTTTTTTATGAAATTCTGAGGCCTCCAGCACATTTCCTATCAATAATCTATTGATTTTATTATTACCTTGTGCTAGAGGGCTTAGCGGACCCATATGGGATGGGTTGTGAGTTATATATGAGGGATGACTCCTATTCCTGATTATGTCTTGTAACTGAATAAATAGCGAAGTTATTTCTGACTCATCAGTAATAAATTCTGCAGTCTCAATATGTAATACCACTCTTCCAGCATACTCAGAGTCAGTAACTATGTTGTGAGGTTCTGAAAAATCCATTAATACCAACAGAATAGCATACAATACTTATTTTTGAACTGAATTATAAGGACTTTGAACTAGCTGATTTAAATTTTCTGATTTGTAACCTGTCTTTCCTTGTTTGTTTGCATCTATATAAAATGTATGAGCTCCAGATATGGGTGCTTCCTCTACAATTTGAGGCAAAATCCAATCAACTCTCTTTATAAGATCAATTCTATCACTTTGGGGATATTTGCTGTTAATCTCTCCCAAAAAATTACTGTAAACTCTTTGCCAAGGCTCAATTACTGCCCATAATTTTGCAATGTCCTCCTTAGTTAAAGGTATGACAATTTCTGCTGGGTCTATTTCTACTAATTGACAAAGATCTCAAATCGATCTCTCCTAACTTGCACTCCTTGGGGTCTAATTTTTTGTAGACCATATGATATCCTAAATAATTAATAGAATCTCCTTTTTGTATCTTTTCAGGAGTAATTTGTAATTCATAGCAAGGCAAAATTTTCTTTACTTCTTCAAACATTCTTTCTAAAGTATCTTCATTTGAGTCAGCTAGTAAAATATCAACCATATAATGATAAATTTTGGATTTAGGAAATTTTTTATGTATCACTTCTCATGGCTGTTGTACAAAATATTGGCACAGTGTTGGGTTATTCAACATTCCCTGTGGTAGGACCCTCCATTGATATCTCTTAACTAGTTGAGAATTATTATAAGTAGGCATTGTGAAGGCATATCTTTCTCTGTCTTTTTCTTGTAAGGGTATTGAAAAGAAACAGTCTTTTAAATCAATAACTATAAGAGGCCATCCTTTAGGTAACAGAGTAGGCAAAGGAATTCCAGATTGTAGAGGGCCCATTGACTGAATTACTTTGTTAATTGTTCTAAGGTCTGTTACCATTCTTCATTTACCAGATTTCTTTTTAATAACAAATACAGAAGAATTCCAAGGGCTGGTTGATTCTTCAATATGCTGAGCATTTAGCTACTCTTCTACCAGCTCTTCTAAAGCCTGGAGTTTCTCTGTTGTTAAAGAGAACCCATTGATGAACCCATACAGGCTTGTCTGTTAATCATTTTAAAAGTAGAGCTGTTGGTGTCTTTGGAAGATCATCAGTTGTTGTGCCCTGTTCTTGTAAAATCTGGATGGCTGGTGGCCACTCATTAGAATAAAACCTTCTAATATTTCTCTCAGAAACATGTGTTAATTTATTTTTTTTTTCTGAAGTTGGAGGGGTGTTAATCTGAGTATTCCATTGTTGTAACAGGTCTCAACTCCACAAGTTCATAGCCATGTTAGCCACATATGGTTTTAATTTTCCTCTCTGTCCTTCTGGACCTATACATTCGAACCATCTTGCACTCCGTTTCACTTGAGATAATGTTCCAATTCCTCACAGCTGAACATTTAGCTCCTGAAGAGGTCAAGTTGGATGCCAAAATTCTGGTGAAATTTTTGTCACGTCAGCACCTGTGTCTACCAGACCAGACAACAAAATGTCATTTACTCTTATTGTTAATTTTGGTCTTTGTTCATTTATAGAAGTTTTCCAAAAATTTTTCTTTATTGTTTCTCCTGAATTTTCTGTTCTCTCTGTCTTAGCTGTTCCATTACCCCAAGCAGCCTGGTTTATTCCAATAGGCATTTGGTTATTTAATTTCTTTGAGTAGGGGTTTCTTCTATGACTGCAGAAAAGGTCTGGACTAGATTTGTTGTGGGAGCCTGGCTGAGGCTCCTCTGGGAGTTTCCCTGCCAAGGAAAAGTATTACCTTGTCTGTCCCTCATTGATCTACATTCATTGGACCAATGTTTACCCTCACCACACCTTCTGCATACTTCAGAAGGAAAGGGCATTCTCTTGCCATTGTTCCTTGAAGAAACATTGTTTCTAGGAATGCCCTTTTTACAGTCTCCTTTCCAATGACCTTTCATTCCACATCCAAAACATCTGACATTCCTCAACCCTCTTGAAATTGCTTCTCCTATCCTCATATCATCTTGACCATGGGACTCAACATTAAACATGTCTCTAATCCAATCTTCCAAGGATGCAGATATTGCCTTTAATGGCCTGATTATTCTCTTGCATGCTGCATTCATGTTCTCAAAAGCCAAAGATTCAATTATTATTTGGCTAGCTTCTGAATTTGGGACCATTCCGTTTCCTGCTGAAGTCAGTCTTTGTAAGAAATCCGTGAAGGATTCTTTTGGGCCCTGTATAACTTTTGTGAATGATTCAGTTTTCTTTCCTCCTTCCTCAGTTCTGTCCCATGCCTTCATGGCTACCATTCAACATAGAATTGGGGTTTGGTTATCATGTAATCATTGTCTTTGTATTTCAGCATATTGGCTTTCTCAAAGAATCTGATCCTGGGAGATTTCCATACCTCTAGCCCTCCACCGACATTCTATTATTTTAGCCTCATCTCTGTACCACATATGCCATTGCAACTGTGCCCTGGGTTCCAGGACAGTATTTATCCACTCTTTCTAGTCCTGTGGAGTAATCTTATTACAAGTTGACCAGGAGTTTAACATTTGCTTTACAAATGGGGAATGCATGCCATAAGATACTATTGCCTCCTTCAACCCTCTTGAATCTAACATTTCATTTGGAGTTCAATTATTTTGTACATTTACTGGACCAGGTAGCTGCTGTATGTTTACCAGATAAATTAAGTTTGATTGTTTGAAAACAAACTTTCTGTAACCTTATAATCAATCCAATCCTGAAATAATTTCACCCTTAAATTTTTCTGTCTGAGTCTGAATTTCTCCATAATTGATTTTAACAGGTTTTTCTAAAGGTTTTATCCTGGCACTTAAATTGACTATCTTTTTAAATTGTAAAATAAAGTAAAGGAAAGTAATAATATGCATAATTGGTGTAATGTACATCTCATCACAATTAATCTTCTCATATAATTGTTCCATTTTCAGACTGCCTAAAGTTTTATCAAACAAAGACCTTTTGTTTTCCAATGTACAAATAATACCCCTTTTTTTTAATGTGGAAAATTTTTTCTCTTTTAAGTAGTTTTTCCTCTTAAAATATCTGATTTCTTAATTGACTTACCAAGTCTGTGTAGAAGAGTAGAAATCTGAGGGAATTTCAAAACAGCTACCTTGCATCCGAGATGGGAATCCAGAAGGAGGGGGAGGAGAGAGAGAGAGAGAGAGAGAGAGAGAGAGAGAGAGAGAGAAAGCATACCCATGTGTTCTGTCTAAAAGCCACATGCTCCTGCCTCAGCCAATTCAAGCCTGAGCTGTGGCTTCCTTAAGCTCTTACCACATGAGTTGGTGACTTGGCTATAAGCTGCTTCAGCTGCAACTACAGTCCAGTGCAGCTCTGACTGCATGCAGCTGGACTGGTAGCTCCAGCCAGGCCTAGGCCCTGTAAACTCTGGCCAAGCTGGGCCGATCTAGCCCTATAACCACCAATTTAAAAATGGGCTATGCAGCTAAACAGAGAATTCTCAATGGGAGAATCTCAAATGGCCGAAAGATTTTTTGTTTGTTTGTTTGTTTGTTTGTTTTGTTTTGTTTTTCGAGACAGGGTTTCTCTGTGTAGCTTTGTGCCTTTCTTGGAACTCATTTGGTAGCCTAGGCTGGCCTCAAATTCACAGAGATCCACCTGGCTCTGCCTCCCAAGTGCTGGGATTACAGGCATGTGCCACCACCACCTGGCTTTTTTTTCTTTTTTCTTTTTTTTGGAGCTGAGGATCTAACCCACGGCCTTGAGCTTGCTAGTTTAGCACTCTACCACTGAGCTAAATCCCCAACCCGCTGAAAGATATTTAAGGAATTGCTCAACATCATTAGTTATCAGGAAAATGCAAATCAAAATTACTCTGAGATACTATCTGACACCTGTCAGAATGGCTAAGATCAAAGCCACTGCAGACAGCTTATATTGGAGAGAATGTGGAGCTAGGGGAACACTTCTCCATTGTTGGTGGGAGTGCAAACTTGTACAGACACTTTGGAAAACAATATGGCACTTTCTTAGAAAATTGGGAATCAACCTCCCCAAGACCCATCTATATCACTCTTGGGCATATTCCCAAGGAATGCTCAATCACCCCACAAGGACACATGCTCAACTATGTTCATAGCAGCATTATTTGTAATAGCCAGTACCTAGAAACAACCTAAATGCCCCTCATCTGAAGAATGGATTAAGGCCAGCTCTTGTCTACCCTGGAACTCCCATCTGGACCACAGGTGAATGCCTGGGGTTATAGTCAGAGAGGCAACTGCGCCTGGGTCCCACCACTGGACAGAGGCCATCACAGGAGGACCTGACCAACTTGGCCCCAGTTTCTGGATAATCTGCGGGCCCTGCAGGAAGGCTCCCCTTTTCCAAGACTGCAGGCAGATACTTCAGTCTCCACACCCTGCACCCACACCCATCTGAGAGAGCCCCCAGGTACTTTGTGAGAATCAGAGACCAGCCCCAAGCTTCCATCCTGCCCTGGAACTCCCATTTGGACCAGAGACCAGAGGAACTCCCATCTGGACAAGAGGAGCTCCCATCTGCACAAAATAAGGAGACCCCAGGGACTTCCAGAGTTTCAGAGTCCAGCCCCCCAGCTCCTATCTGGCCAGCACTCTCATCTGGACCAGAGCTCCCATCTGGCCCAGAGCTTCCATCTGTACCAGAGAGAGGCTCCCTAAATCTGTCAACTCCCTCTGGACCAAGTACACTGATAAGACCAAGAACGAACACAAGAGGAGATGGGCAGATGTCAAGGCAGAAGTACATACAACAAAATAAAGAGCAATACAGCATCACCAGAACCTAGCCTTTCTCCAACAGCTAGACCTGAACATCACAGAATGGAAGAAGAAGAAGAAGAAAACAACCTTATAAGTAACATCATGAAGAGGCTAGAGCCTTATATAGAAGAAATCAAAAATAAAGTAGAGTAACAGACAAAAAATGGGAAGAATGCTATAAAAATCTAGAGGAAAGGACAATTAAAGCAGAAGAAAACAGTAAGTCCTTGAAAGAAAATCAAGAAAAAGCAAGGGAGACAAGCTAAGACCTGAAGAGGGAAATAGAAAAAATGAAGAAGACACGGGCAGAAGGAATGTTGGAAATAGAAAATCTCAGTAAACAAACAGGAACTTCAGAGACAAGTATAACCAACAGAATGCAAGAGATGCAAGAGAGGATCTCTGGTGTTGAAGATACGGTATAAGAAATAGATTCATCAATCAAAGAAAACACTAAAACCAACAAAGTCATGACAAAATGTCCAAGAAATATGGGACACCATGAAAAGACCAAACCTACGAATAATAGGGATAAGGGAAGGAGAAGAATACCAACTCAAAGGCACAGAAAATATATTTAACAAGATCATAGAAGAAAACTTTCCCAACTTAAAGAAGGAAATGCCTATGAAGATACAAGAAGCCTATAGAACACCAAACAGACTAGACCCCCCAAAAAAGTCCCCTCACCACATAATAATTAAACAACTAAATGTACAGAATAAAGAAAGAATATTAAGGGCAGCAAAGGAAAAAGGCCAAGTGACTTGTAAAGGCAAAACCATCAGAATAACACCCAGTTTCTCAATGGAGACTTTGAAAGCCAGAAGGACCTGTACAGATACAATGCAGACACTAAGAGACCATGGATGCCAGCCTAGACTAATATACCCAGCAAAACTTTCAATCATCATAGATGGAGTGAACAAGACCTTCCAAGACATAACCAGATTTAAACAATACTTATCCACAAACCCAGCCCTACAAAAAGCACTAGAATGAAAATTCCAACCTAAGGAAGGCAGATACACCCATGAAAACACAGGCAATAGATAACACCACAGCAGTAAACCCCAAAGAAGAGAAGTACACACACACTACCACCAAAAAATAAAAATAACAACAGGAATGAACAATCACTGGTCATTAATATCCCTTAATATCAATGGACTTAATTCACCTATAAAAAGACACAGACTAACAGAATGGATAGGAAAACAGGACCCATCTTTCTGCTGCATATAAGAAACACACCTCAAATTCAAAGACAGACTCCTCCTAAGAATAAAAGGCTGGGAAAAGACTTTCCAAACAAATGGTCTTAAGAAGCAAGCTGGTGTAGCCATCCTAATATCCAGCAAAATAGACTTCAAACTAAAATCAATCAAAAGAGATGATGAAGGACATTACATACTCATCACAGTAAAGATCCACCAAGATGAAGTCTCAATTATGAACACTTATGCCCCAAACACAAGGACACCCACATATGTAAAAGAAACATTACTAAAGCTTAAATCACATATAAACCCCACACATTAATAGAGGGAGACTTCAACAACCCACTTTCTGCTCTGGACAGATCGGCCAAATTGAAACTTAACAGAGACATAATGGACTTAACTGATGTTATGACTCAAATGGACTTAATCTATATCTACAGAACATTCCACCCAAACAAAAAAGAGTATACCCTTCTTCTCAGCACCCCATGGAACCCTCTCTAAAATTGACCACATACTTGGCCACAAAACAAATCTCAACTGATACAAAACAATTGGAATAACCTCCTATATTCTATCAGACCACAATGGTTTAAAGTTAGATTTCAACAACATAAACTACAGAAATCCTACAATCTCATGGAAACTGAATAATGCTCAACTGAATAACCAATGGGTTAAGGAAGAAATAAAGAAAGAAATTAAAGACTTCCTAGAGATCAATGAAAATGAATACACCACATACCCAAACTTATGGGATACTATGAAAGCAGTGCTAAGAGGGAAATTCATAGCACTGAATGCCCATATAAAGAAGCTGGAGAAATCTCATGCTAGTGACTTGACAGTACACCTGAAAGCCCTTGAATAGGAAGAAGCAAAGTCTCCCAGGAGGAACAGACACCAGGAAATTATCGAATTGAGAGCTGAAATCAATAAAATAGAAATAAAGAGAACAATACAAAGGATTAATGAAACAAAGAGTTGGTTCTTTGAGAAGATCAACAAGATAGACAAGCCCTTATCCAAACTAACCAAAAGACAGAGAGAGAGAATCCAAATTAACAAAATCAGAAATGAAAAGGGGGATATAACAACAATGAGGAAATCCAGAGAATCATCAGGTCATACTTCAAAAACCTCTACTCCACAAAACTGGAAAATCTAAAAGAAATGGATAATTTTCTGGATAGCTACCACATACCTAAGTTAAATCAAGACCAGATAAACCATTTAAATAGTCCAATAACCCCTAAGGAAATAGAATCAGTCATTAAAAGTCTCCCAACCAAAAAAAGCCCTGGACCTGACCTGATGGTTTCACTGCAGAATTCTACCCGATCTTCAAAGAAGACTTAATACCAATATTCTTTAAATTGTTCCACACAAGAGAAGCAGAAAGCATATTACCAAACTCCTTCTATGAGGCTACAATTACCCTGATTCCTAAACCAAACAAAGATGCAACAAAGAAAGAGAATTACAGACCGATCTCCCTCATGAACATTGATGCAAAAATACTCAATAAAATTCTGGCAAACAGACTCCAAGAACACATCAAAACAATTATCCACCATGATCAAGTAGGCTTCATCCCAGGGATGCAAGGGTGGGTCAACATACGAAAGTCCATCAATGTAATACACCATATAAACAAACTCAAAGAAAAAAAAACCACATGATCATCTCACTAGATGCAGAAATGGCATTTGACAAAATTCAACACCCCTTCATGATAAAGGTCTTGGAGCGATCAGGAATACAGGGAACATACCTAAACATAATAAAGGCAATCTACAGCAAGGCAACAGCCAACATCAAATTAAATGGAGAGAAACCCAAAGCAATAGCACTAAACTCAGGAACAAGGCAAGGCCGTCCCCTCTCCCCATACTTATTCAATATAGTACTTGAAGTTCTAGCCAGAGCTATAAGAAAACATAAGGAGATTAAGGGGATACAAATTGGAAAGGAAGAAGTCAATCTCTCCCTATTTGCAGATGACATGATAGTATACATGAGTGACCCCAAAAATTCAACCGAGGAACTGATACAGCTAATAAAAACCTTCAGCAACATGGCAGGATACAAGATCAACTCAAAAAAATCAGTAGCCCTCCTATATACAGTAGACAACAGGCTGAGAAGGAAATCAGTGATACATCACCCTTTACAATAGCCACAAATGATATAAAATACCTTGGGGTTACTCTAACTACGCATGTGAAGGACCTCTATGACAAGAACTTTAAGTCCCTGAAAAAAGAAATTGAAGAAGATGTCAGAAAATGGAAAGATCTCCCATGCTCATGGATAGGCAGGATTAACATAGTAAAAATGGCGATCATACCAAAAGCAATCTACAGATTCAATGCAATTCCGATCAAATTACCAACACAATTCTTCACAGATCTGGAAAGAAGACTACTCAACTTCATATGGAAAAACAAAAAATGTAGGATAGCCAAAAGAATCCTGTACAATAAAACAACCTCTGGAGGCATCACAATCCCCGACCTCAAGCTCTACTATAGAGCTACTGTAATAAAAACAGCTTTTTACTGGCATAAAAAATGTCATGTGGACCAATGGAATCAAATTGAGGACCCTGACATTAACCTGCACACCTATGAACATACAATTTTTGATAAAGAAGCCAAAAATGTACAATGGAAAAAAGAAAGCATCTTCAACAAATGGTGCTGGCATAACTGGATGTCAATGTGTAGAAGGCTGCAAATAGATCCATATCTGTCACCATGCACAAAACTTAAGTCCAAGTGGATCAAAGACCTCAACATAAATCCAGCTACTCTGAACCTGATAGAAGAGAAAGTAGGAAGTACTCTTGAACGCATTGGCACCGGAGATCACTTTCTAAATATAACACCAGTAGCACAGACACTGAGAGAAACAATTAGTCAATGGGACCTGTTGAAACTGAGAAGCTTTTGTAGAGCAAAGGACATGGTCAACAAGACAAAGCGACAGCCTACAGAATGGGAAAAGGTCTTCACCAACCCCACATCTGACAGAGGGCTGATATCCAGAATATATAAAGAACTCAAGAAATTAGACATCAAAATGCCCAACAGTCCAATTAAGAAACAGGCTATAGAACTAAACAGAGAATTCTCCACAGAGGAAGTTCAAATGGCTGAAAGACATTTAAGGAATTGTTCAACATCCCTAATTATCTGGGAAATGCAAATCAAAATGACTCTGAGATACCACCTTACACCTGTCAGAATGGCTAAGATCAAAAACACAGAAGACAGCTTATGCTGGAGAGGATGTGGAGCAAGGGGAACTCTCCTCCACTGCTGGTGGGAATGCAAGCTTGTACAGCCACTTTGGAAATCAATATGGTGCTTCCTTAGAAAATTGGGAATCCATCTCCCCCAAGACCCAGCTATAGCACTTTTGGGCATATACCCAAGGAATGCTCAATCATACCACAAGGGCATTTGCTCAGCTATGTTCATGTCAGCTTTGTTTGTAATAGCCAGAACCTGGAAACAACCTAGATGCCCTTCAACTGAAGAATGGATAAAGAAAATATGGTACATATACACAATGGAGTACTACTCAGCAGAGAAAAACAATGACATCATGAGGTTTACAGGCAAATGGATGGATCTAGAAAAGATCATCCTGAGTGAGGTAACCCAGACTCAGAAGGACAAACATGGTATGTACTCACTCATAGGAGGATACTAGATGTAAAACAAAGATGACTAGACTGCTACACAACTCCAGGGAGGCTACCTAGAAAATGGGACCCTAGGAAAGACATAGGGATCACCCAGTGACAGAGAAATGGATGAGATCTACATGAATGACCTGGACGACAGTGGGAGTAATGAAGGGCAAGATTTGTGGGAAAGAAAGCTTAGGGGAGCAGGAGATCCCAGCTGGATCAAGAACAGAAAGGAAGAACGAGGAATAACAGACCATGATAAATGAATACCACATGAGAACAGGAATAGGCACAGTGCTAGAGAAGTCCCCAGAAATCCACAATGATATATCCTTTGTAGACTTCTGGCAATGGTGGAGAGAAAGCCTGATCTGACCTAGTCTGGTGATCAGATGACTAAACACCCTAACAGTTGTCTTGGAACTCTCATCCAATAACTGATTGCAGTGGATGCAGAGATCTTCAGCCAGGCCCCAGGTGGAGCTCCATGTGTCCAACTGTCAAGAAAGAGGAGGGACTGTAAGAGCGTGAATTGTTAAATCCAAGATTGGAATAAGCACAGGGACAAATAGCCAAACAAATGGAAGCACATGAATTATGAATCAACAGATGTGGAGCCCCCAGCTAGATCAGGCCCTCTGGATAAGTGAGACAATTGAATAGCTTGATCTGTTTGGGAGGCACCCAGGCTGTGGGACCAGGACCTGTCCTTAGTGCATGAGCTGGTTGTTTGGAACCTTGGGCTTACACAGGGACACTTTGCTCAGTCTGAAAGGAGGGGACAGGACCTGCCTGTACTGAATCCACCAGGTTTAAATGAATCCCTAGGGGTGTCTTGGTCCTGGAGGACATGGGAATGGAGGGGAGGGTTTGGGGGGAAGTTGGGGGTAGGGGCGGGAGGGGGGAGGACAGGGGAACCCATGGCTGATATATAAAATTAAAACACATCATCATCATCATCATCATCATAATAATAATAATAATAATAATAAAGAATGGATTAAGAAAAAGTGGTACATATACACAATGGAGTACTACTCAGCAGAGGTAAACAATGACATCATGAAATTTGCAGGCAAATGGATGAGACTAGAAAATATCATCCTGAGTGAGGTAACCCAGACACAGAAGGACAAACATAGTATGTAGTCACTCATAAGGGAATACTAGATGTATAGCAAAGGATAATTAGACTGCAACCCACAGCTCCAGGAAGGCTAGTTAGCAGGGAGGATCACCTAGCAAAGGAGAAATAGATGATATCTCCATGAGCAAACTGTGGGTGAGGGGGGTAATGGACAGCAAGGTATTGTGGAAAGAGAGCTTGGGGAATGCAAGGTTTTAGCTGGAATAGGGACAGAGTGGGAGAGCAAGGAATGAGATATCATGATAAATGAAGACATCATGGGAATAGGGAGAAACAGAATGCTAAGGAAGTTCCCAGGAATCCACAAGGATGACCCCACCATAGACTACTGGAAATAGTCAAGATGGTGCCTGAACTGGCCTACTCTGGTGACCAGATGGCTGAATGCCCTAAATGTCATCATAGAACCCTTATCCAGTGACTGACAGAAGCAGATGTAGAGATCTACCCCGAGGTGCCAATCCAAGCTCCAAGAGTCCAATCAATGAGAGAGAGGAGGGATTCTTTGAGCAAGGGACATTGAGATCATGATGGGAAAATGTACAGAGACAGCCAGCCAAAATAGTGGAAATGCATGAACTGTGGACTAACAGCTGGGGAGCCCCCATGGTACTGGACTAGGCCCTCTGGATATAGAAGACAGTTGTTTAGCTTGAACTATTTAGGGTGCCCCCAGACAGTGGGATTGGGATCATCCCTGGTGCGTGAGCCAGCTTTGTGGAGTCCAGTGCCTATGGTGGGACTCTTCGTGCAGCCTTTGTGCAGGGAGGCTCTGCTGACTCCCCATGGGAGACCTTGCCTTGGAGGAGGTGGGAATGGGGAGTGGGTTGGAGAGGGTCTTATGTGATTGGTATGTAAAATGAATAGAAAATCTCTTAATAATAATAATAATAATAATAATAATAATAATAATAATAGAAAAATAAAACTGTCTGCTCCTTGACTCAAGGATAGGATAGATGATGGTTGAATGCCTGTGCTGTGCATTGTTCTACCTCTGTCCTTCAAGAATGCATATAAACTGACTGTGAAGTAAACTCAGGCACTCTTCAGCATTGACTGGCAGTCCTCCCAACTACTTTCTGTCTTCTTCAGTGTCTCTACAATCCACATGCCTCCACCCAGCTACCCAGTTGACTGATCAGCAGGCTCCAACATATTACCTCATGATAAAGGGCTGAAAAAAGATTTTACAAGCAAATGGATCTAAGAAGCAAGCTGGTGTCAGCATTTGAATATCTAACAAAATAGACTTCAAATCGAGATTAACCAAAAGGGATACCAAAGGACACTGTATATTAATCACAGAAAAAATTCCCCAAGATAACATTTCAATTCTTAACATCTATGCCTCAAACACAAAGGTACACACTTTTATAAAAGAAACACTATAACTGCTTAAAGCACATATTGACCCTCACACACTCATTGTGGGAGACATCAATACCCTACCCACATAAATGGACAAGTTATCCAGAAAAAAAATTAACCGGGAAATGCAAGAACTAGCTGACATTATAAACCAAATGAGCCTAACAGATATTTATAGAACATTCCACTCAAACACAAAAGAATATACCTTCTTCTCAGCACCTCATGGAACTTTCTCCAAAATTGACCACATACTCAGATACAAAGCAAGTCTTAACAGATACAAGAGAATTGAAATAATCCCTGTATCCTAACTATCAGACCACCATTGATCAAAGCTGGATATCAACAACAGAAACAATCAAAGTCTTACAAGCTCATTGAAATTGAACATGTCTCTGCTGAATGCAAACTGGGTCAATGAGTAAATAAATACTTTCTATAATGGAAAGTTCATAGCACTAATTGCCTATGTAAAAAAAAATTGAAATCTAGCTGAATGGTGGTGGTGCATGAGTTTAATCCCAGAACCAGAGGCAGAGACAGGTGGATCTCTGTGAGTCTGAGGCCACCCTGGTCTACAGAGTGAATTCCAGGACAGCCAGAGCTACACAGAGAAACCTTATTTCACAATTACAAAAACATAAACAAACAAAAATGGAACAGCACACCTGAAAGTTCTAGCACAAAAAGAAGTAAGTATACCCAAGAGAGTTCATGACAAGAAATTATCAAAATGAGGGCTAAATCAGTAAAATAGAGACAAAGTGAACAATATAAAGAATCAATGGAACCAAGAATTGGTTCTTTGAGAAAGTCAACAAGATAGATAAACCCTTACCCAAACTAACTAAAAGGCAGAGAGAGAATATCCAAATTAACAAAATCAGAAACAAAAGGGGACACATAACCACAGATACTGAGGAAAACTAGAGAATCATAAAGACATACTTTAAAAATGTGTACTCAACAAATTGGAAAACCTAAAATAAATGGATAATTTTTTTATAGGCACCACTTACCAAAGTTATACCAAGATCACACAATTTAAATAGACCCATAGCCCCTAATGAAATAGAAGCAGTCACTAAAAGTTTCCCAACTAAACAAAACCCAGAGCAGATTGTTTTAGCACAGAATTCTAACAGACTTCCATAGAAGAGTTAATGTCAATACTCCTCAAATTATTCCTCAAAATAGAAAAAGAAGGAACATTGCCCAGTTAATTCATTTTATGTGGCCACATTTACCCTGGTGCCCAAATAACATAAAGAAAGAGAATTACAGATCAATTTCCCTTATTAACACAAATGCAAAAATACTCAAAAACTAATTGCACACTGAATCCAAAAACACATCTAAAAAGATCATCCACCATGATCAAATAGGCTTCATCTCAGAGACACAGGGAAGGTGCAACATAGAAAAATCAGTCAATGTAATCCACAACATACATAAACAGAAAGAACAAAACCACATGATCATCTTATTAGATGCAGAAAAAGTCTTTGACAAAATCAAATACCCTTTCATGATAAAAATCCCAGAGAGATTAGGGATATAAGAGACATACAGCAAACTTACAGCCAACATAAAATTAAATAGAGAGAAAGTCAAAGCAATTCCACACCAAATCAAGAATAAGACAAGGTTGCCTACTCTCTCCATATCTATTCAATAGCATACATGAAGTTTTAGCTAGAGCACTAAGGCAACTGAGAGAGATCAGGGGATACAAATTAGAAAGAAAAAAGTCACTGGGCGGTGGTGGCACATGCCTTTAATCCTAACACTCGGGAGGCAGATGCAGATGGATCTCTGTGACTTTGAGGCCAGCCTGGTCTACAGAGTGAGTTCTAGGAAAGGCTCAAAGCTACACAGAGAAACCCTGTCCCCCCAAGAAAAGCAAAAAAATAAAAATAAAAAAAATAAAGGAAAAAGTTAAAATAGTGTCACTTGCAAATTATATGATAGTATATATAAATAACCCTAAAAAATCCACTAGGGAACTAATATAGCTGATACTTTCAGAAAAGTGGCTGCATACAAGATTAACGCCCCCCCCCAAAAATCAGTATCCCTCCTTTGTACAAATTGACTGAGAAAGAAATCAGGGAATCAACACCCATCACAATAGCCTCAAATAATATAAAATATTTTGGGGAAATTCTAACCAGCCTTATCTACAGAGTGAGTTCCAGGATAGCCAGGGCTGCACAATGAAACCCTGTCTCGAAAGAAAAAAACAAACAAACAAACTTCAAGACTTTGAAGAAAGAAATTGAAGAAGATACCAGGAGATGGAAAGAACTCCTATTCCCATGTATCCATAGAATTTACAAAGTAAAAATGGTCATCCTACCAAAAGCAATCTACAGATTCAACAAAATCTCCATCAAAAATTCCAACACAATTGTTTACAGATACTGAAAGGATAATTCTCAACTTCATATAGAAAAACAAAGAACTCAGAATAGCTAAAACAATTCTGAACAATAAAAGGACTGCTGGAGGTATCATCATACTTAATTTCAAATTGTACCTCAGAGCTATAGTAATAAAATCTACATGCTGATGACATAAAAGCAGCCATGTTGATCAATGGAATTGAACTGAAGATCCAGACATAAATCTGCACGCCTGATTTATGATAAGATGCCAGGAATACACATGGGAAAAAAGAAAGCATCTTCACCAACTGGTGCTGGCCAAATTAGATGGCTGCATGTAGAAGAATGCAAATAGGTCTATATTTATCACCTTGGGCAAAACTCAAGTCCAGATGAATCAAAGACCTCAACATAAAAACCAGATACCCTGAACCTGATAGAAGAGAAAGTGGGGGATAGCCTTGAACACACCGGCACAGGAGACCACTTCCTGAACACCTATAGCACAGGCACTAGGGTCAACAATTAAAAAATGGGACCTCAGAAACTGAAAAACTTCTGCATGGCAAAGGACACCACTAATCAAACAAAGAGGCAGTATACAGAATGGGATATTTTTTTTTCACCAAATTCAGACCCAATAGAGGTCTAACATTCAAAATATATCAAGAACTCAAGAAGTTAGATATCAAAATCTAATAATCCAATTTAAAGGTGGGGTACAGATCTAAAGACAGAATTCTCAACAGGGGCATCTCAAATGGCCAAGAAAAACTTAAAAGAAATGTTCAACCTCCTTAACTATCAGGGAAATGCAAATCGGGAGTCTTGGCCCTGGAGGAGACGGGAATGGAGGGGAGAGGATGGGGGGAAGGTGGCGGTGGGGGCGGGAGGGGGGAGGACAGAGGAACCCATGGCTGATGTGTAAAATTAAAACACAAATATAATTTAAAAAAAAAAACTACTTTGAGATTCTGTCTTTACAACTGTCAGAATGGCTAAGATCTTAACACAAGTGACAGCTCATGCTGGTGAGGATGTAGGGTAATACTCCTCCATTGCTGGTGGGAATGCAAATTTGGGAAGCCACTATGGAAAGTTTTTCAGAAAATTGGGAATCCATCTATCTCAAGACCCAGCTATACCACTCCTGGGCATATATCCAAAGGATGCCCAGTCATACCATAAGGACACTTGCTAAACTATGTTCATTGAAGCTTTTGTCATAATATCCAGAACCAGGAACCTAGATGCCCTCAACTGAAGAATCAATAAAAAAAAAAAGTGGTACATTTACACAATGGAGTATTACTCAGCTGTTAAAAATGATGTCATAAAAATTTGCAGGCAAATGGATGGGACTAGAAAAAATCATCATGAGTGATATCACCCAGACTCAGAAAGACAAATATGAATTGTACTCTTATAAGTAGATATTAGCTGTTAAGTAAATGATAATCAAACTATAATCCACAGTCCCTGAGAGGTTAGGTAAAGAGGAGGGCTCAGGGGGTGCATTGTATGGGCCTCCCTGGAAAGGGAAATAGAATAAATTTTGAGGGTGAACTGAGGGTAGGTAAGGAAGGAAACAAGGATCAGATGGAGGGGAGACGGAGGGAGAAAGTATGGGGAGAGACAGCTGGAATTGGGGAGCTTTGGGGGTAGTGTGGAAACCTAGTGCAGTAGAAACTTCCTGTAATGTATGAGGGAGACCCTAGCGAGGACTCCTAGTAAAGGAGTATATTAGTCAGAGTTCTCTAGAGTCACAGAACTTATGGAATAAATATCTCTCTATGTAAGGGAATTTCTTGAAATGACTTACAGGCTGCAGTCCAACAAAGGCTAGTTATGAATGGAATGTCCAAGAATCTTGTAGCTGCTCAGTCCCATGAGGTTGGATGTCTCAGCTGGTCTGCTGGAATCCCAAACAATAAATGGATGTGCTGACGAAATGAGGGCAAACAGGTGAAGGAAAAAAACCCTTCCTTCTTCCATTATCCTTCTATAAGCTTCCAGCAGAAGTTGTGACTCAGATTAAAGGTGTGCCTTCCAGCCTTAAGGTCTGTATTAAGGTGTATGTCTTCCCTCCTCAAGATCGGGATCAAAGGCATATTGTCTTCTTGCCTCAAGATCTGGATCACAAGTGTGGCCTCTATTATGGATTATAGTTCATTCCAGATACAGTTAAGTTAACATCCAAGAATAACCATCACATGGACGATACAGAGTCTGAGCTGGCCATCTTTTGTAGCCAGTCAAGGCTTTTAGTGGGGAGACTGGGTTGTGAGAGGGGGTTCCATGGAGAATTCTAAACAACTCAGTCTGGTGCTAGGGAAGAAGGTTGCTGTATGAAAACTGACAGCACGCCCCATTGCTGAGGACAAAATCCATACAGCTCATTGACTATAGAGAGGTCCAGTAGGCCTGCATGGAGCCTTCATTCCAATGTTTTAGTCTCTTTGACACAATAAAGTACTACTCAGGCTATAAGAAGAGAAATCTGGACACCAACCCAGTCACAAAACCCTCCACCTACAATTCATCCTCCTGCAAAATGCTGGGGCAATTGTGGTGCAGAACTTGTGGGGATGTCCAATTAATGTTTCATTTAACTTGAGGCTCATGTCATGAAAGGGAGTCAGTGCCTGAATGGTCAGGAACTAGAGACTGGATAACCCAGAGATCTAGAGTAGAACCAAACACAACTGGTCAAAAAACAAACAAACAAACAAACAAACAAACAAAAAAACCCCAATGAAGTGATTCCTAATGCTAGTCTGTTATGTTTATAGATTGGTGCCTTGTTCAGTTTTCACCAGAGAGGCTTCCTTTGGCAGCAGATGGCAGTGGGTGCAAGAACCACAGCCATGCATTATGCAGAGAGAGTCTAAATTGGAACTCTCCATCAGTCTTTAGAGATCCAGGAACCCCTCAGAAGAGGGGGAGGAAAGGCTGTAGGAGTCAGAGAGGATGGAGGAATCCAGGAAAACATGGGCCACTGAATCAACTAAGCAGGGCTCATATGAGCTCACAGAGACTGAAGTGGGAAACACAGGGCTGCCAGGTCCTCTGCATGTATACTATGGCTGTTAGCTTGATATTTTTGTGGGACTTCTAATAGTGGGATCAGATATGTCTCCAATTCTTTTGCCTGCTATTAAGACTCTTTTCTTCCTATCAGGTTACCTTGTTCATCTTTGATATGAGTATTTTTTACTTGTCTTATTTTATCTTGTTTTGTCCTGTTTGGCTGTCATCTCTTAGAGGCCTGCTGTTTTCTAAGGAGGAAATGGAGGGGGAGTGGACCAGGGGGAGAGGGGAGGTTGAGGGAAGATGGGAGGAGTGGAGCAAGGGGAAACTGTGATGAAGATGAGAGAAGAATTTTTAATTAAATTAAAAAATAAATAAGAATAAAATGAACAAGTAATATTAAGTGAAAATTTTTCTATACTGGACTTTGGCAAAATTCAAAACATCACAAATATCACTTAGTATTAAAAAGTCAAATCAAGTCATAGATTAAGAGAAATCATTTGCACTTCATGTATCATAGGTCCTGAATTCAAGTGAGATACATAACTTCTCTACATAAATAATGATAATTCAAACAACACAGTAAGAATACACAATATATTTTCCATATTTTCATTTTGCAACATGGTAATGGGAATATTGATAAACACATGAAAAGATGTACAATATTCTTGACTAGTGGGAAAAGAAAACTGAGCCCATAATGGGATGCTCCATATTCCAAAGAGTGACTATAATTGCTCCCGTTTGGCAAAGATGATGTAGAGCTGACTTTCTCACTTTGTGTATAGTATAACTATATGAAACTCTGGTAAACCTGTTTCTCATATAATTAACCATATCCCTTTTATTAGTAAGAGTTCTCCAGAGGAACAGAACTGACTATATATAGGATTTATTAGATTGGCTTATAGGCTATATGTGGTCCAGCTAGTCCAACAATACCTGCCTACAAACAAAAGTCCAAGAATCTTTCAGTTGTTGGGTCGATGAGGCTGGATGTCTCAGCTGGTCTTCAGTGAACACTGGAATCCCAAAGTAGGCTCTAATGTCAGTAAAGGAATGAACCTGACAGAAAGATCAAGTGTAAGCAAGCAGAGAGCAAAAGCTTCCTTCTTCCATGTCCAGAAAGTATAGCCCAGATTTAAGATGGATCTTCCTAACTCAAAAAATCTGGATAAAGGCACATCTTCCCATCTCAAATGATTTAATTAAGAAAAATTCCTCACAGGTATACCCAGACACTTGGGTTTTAGTTAATTCTAGATGTAGTCAAGCTGATAACCTAGAATAGCCATCACATTTCAGTCAATATATAGAAGGCATGCGTACAACATCCCTTTGTGATAGAGGCCCCCAAAAAACTAGGAATGGAAGGAACATACCCCAATATAATGAAGGCTATTAATGACAAACACACAACCAACATTTTCTCTTAAAATTGAAATGAGAGAAGAGTGTTCATTCTCTCCACTCTTACTCAATGCAGTGCTCACAGACTTCGTTGAAACAATATGACAAGAGATAGGAAAAAATGTGATGTAAGTTGGAAAAGAAGTCAACTATCTCTATTTTCAGATTGTATGATCCTATATTTAAAAGACCCCACAGACTCCATTAGAACATTCTCATGCCCAATAATCAATTTCAACAAACAAAGCCACCATGAAGTCAGAATGAAGGTTCCTCGACAAACTGAAGACAGAATTGCCATCAGACTCAACTTTAGTACACTGTGCACACGCCTGAGTTGGCATATCACAGTGATATCTGCAATTCATTTTTTACTACTGGACTATTCACAATTGCCAGGAAGTGGAGCTGTCTCTGTCTCTCAGCAGATGAATGGTCGAAGGAAATGTGGTACATATATGTTTTATGTAGCCATAAAGAAAGATGAAATTATGATGTGTGTAGGAAAATGGATGGCACTGCAATCACTAACTAACAGAAATAAGTCAAACTCAGAAAGACAAACATCTCTCTGATATAGAGAACCTTGATTTAAAATTCTATGTGTTCATACAGTAGATCGTAAAAGAAAAATATGGGCAAAATTAAATGAGGTTGTTCATAAGCTCATGGCAGCAAAAATCAACACAAGTTGAAAATTGGTAAATGGCTAACAAGAATAAGAAATGAGCAAAGGAATAAATGTAAGAAGACTGTGGCATCACTGGAGAGGTTCTAGACATTAGAAACCTGTAAAAATGTATTAATACATCATAAGCACAGGATGGAGGTATAGTTCTGGATAATACAACTTATCAAAGTTGGCAGAAAAAGTAGATGTCTAAGTTGGTCTATAAGGCTCAACTATTCCGAGTTTCAGCAGTAAGAACTTAAATAATAAATGACATAAATCACTTATGTGAAACCTTCCTACAGTGAAAATTCCAGGTTCTGTTGGGTATATACAGTTATATTTTTTTAAAAGTAAATAGGGAGGAGATGGCTCAGTCCGTCAATTGCTTAACTGTGCAAGCATAAAGACACAAGTTTGATCCCTGGCATCCACGTATTTACTTGGTTAATCCCAGAGCTGGTGAGGTGGAGATAGGAAGATCCCTGGGACTTTACTGACCAACTAGCCCAGTGTAATCATTAAGCCCAAGGCCCCAAGCCTCAGGTCAAAGTGAAAGACCCTGTCTCATAGAAACCCAAAATGGATGACTCCTGAAAAATGACTCCGGAGGTTGACTTCTTACTTCCATGGGCATACAGAGAGGAAGGGGGGAAGAGAAGGAGGAAGATCAGGAAGATGAGAGGAGAGGAGGAAAAGGAGAAGAGAAAAGAAGGGAGGGACAGGGAGGGGAGAGGAAGGGAAGAGAGAGGAGGGAAGAAGAGGGGAGGGGAGGAGAGAGGAGAGAAGGGGAGAAGGGAGCATGGGCTTGGAGCCCCAGGGCCATGGGAGCAGGAGCAGATCTCTCAAGCTCTTTGGTCCAAACTAACTGAATTGACGAGCAACTGGTTTAATGAGAGACATTGTCTCAAAAGCAGATGGAGAACTATTCTATCATAGTAAGCACTTTACCAGCATTGACCTCTTAACTCCACAAGCTTAAGCACATACATGTAGTTGGAGAGCCTTTCTCCAGGTCCCACTAAGCCCCAGTAGTGAGGTAGCCCATTTATAAAATAAACACACAGACACTTATATTATTTAAATTGCTTGGCCATTAGCTCAGGCCTATCATTGTCTAGCTCTTACTCTTATATTTAGCCCATTTCTATTAATTTATACTTTGCCACGTGGCTCGTGTCATGGCGGTGGCTGGTGGTGTCTCCTCCCCCAGCCTTCCACCTCCCAGAATTCTCTTCTCTCTTGTCCTGACTATACTTCCTGCCTGGCCACTGGCCAAACAGCATTTTAATTATACAGAGCGATATCCACAGCACATACATACCCACCCACAAGCACATGTGCACACACCCACACACACACACACACACACACACACACACACCACAGCACACATGCACAAGCACACACACACACACACACACACACACCACAGCACACATGCACAAGCACACACACACACACTCACACACACATAAAGTCTGTAGTATTGTGGGGTTTTTTGTTTGTTTGTTTGTTTGTTTCTATTCTTGGGTTTTTAGTTTGGGAATAAGAAATCCAAAGGCACAGAGGGGTTAAAAATAATTCACCATGAGGACTGCAGTGAAATGGCGCCAGCAAGGGCATACTATTGGGCATTCCTATGGCACAGCTGTAGATGTGTTATCTGTTTCCAGGTACATGGAAGCACGAACATTGTCTGAGACTCACTCCTCAGCTTTCCTGTCAAGTCTGTGAGCTGCATAATAGCATTGTAATGAGTGTCTTTTCTGGTTAGTTTAGCTGGAGTTCAGGGAAAGACATTCTGCATTCATTCCTCATTACTCTGAGGTGAAAACGCTGAGGAAGCGCTAGCTCCTTCACAGCAAACCCAAGGCATGGAGTACCCTCTAGAAACCCTCATTAACTGTGCTAGTTTCAGCCTCTCCATTTAGAATGAGGTCACTCATCCCTTGTCTTCTTGAGGCTTCCACTGTTTCCTGGCACCTTGAATCTCTCCATTGTGTTCTTGCCAGTCTCACACCCTCATGTGGGATGAGAGGGAAAGCTGCAGGTTCCTGGATGCATGGCTGCTTGCTTATAGGTGTTATAATCTTTGGGACCCAAGTTTTTCCCATCCCAAATGTCAGGTTCTCTCTCAGTTGAGATTTGAGCCTGGCAACATGTAATGGGTCATCTGTATTTCTGTTTCTCAGGCATGGCCAATCAAAACTGCAAGAATGACAACTTTTGAATCACTGCCCGGACCTGTGTGGGTGAGCATGGAGGGGATACTAGTATGAGTATGATGCTGCTCCATACTGTAAAGGTTACCACTATGCATAGGAATCTTAAAATGAAACCACCACATCTCCATGGACATCTGGTTCTAAGGGTTCTTCTATGTAAGGGTCTGCCTGTTACAACAGCACTTCAGGACTTCCACTGTTCCTTTATGTAAAACATTATAAGGGTTGAGAAAGTCCAGTGTGCATCACAAGCCCTCAGTAGGGCTTCTCCCAGGCTTCCTCTCATTGAAGAAGCCAGAGGTCTCAATACACTGAAGTTTGCTGGCTCTGAGCTCATCTCATGCTGGGACACAATGTGTTCCCCGTATGGCACGAATTTGGAGCAGTGCCAACCCTCACAAGGTCAGTTCTATATCTACCTTTTACAGTCATCTACAAACACAGGTTCCCTCATATTCCTTTTGAGGACATTGGAATTTTATCTCCCCTGCTTCTGCACAGCAATACCCTGAGTCATTCTCCTACACCAGGCATGATATCTCTCTTCTTGTGATTCACTGCCTTCATGAGAATTTAATGACAGGCATATATAAAGTCATTTGCCCTGACATGATGTTCTATGAACTTGTAATTTAAAATACATTCCTTGTTAGGTTAAGCTTTTATTTAGTTCATGGTCCTTACAAGACTCTTCTCTAGAGTTTGTGTTAGTAGCAATTAAGTACAACTAAGAATTCCGAAACATGAGTTTTCTGTCTTCAATTAGAAGAACACACACACACACACACACACACACACACACACACACACACACACTTGAGCAACAAATATTCTATCCACTGAACTGCCTGTCTAATCTGAATTTGACTTTTTAAGCTTCCATATAGTAAGATCATGCATGGTTTGCCTTTTTATTTTTGGCTTATTTCACTTAATATAATATCCATTAGCTTCATCCATGATAAATGTCATGATTTTCTTTTTTTCCACCTGAATGCTATCCCCCATCTCTCTCTTCCTCTCTCCTTCCTTCCCCCCTGAGTGTGTGTGTGTGTGTGTGTGTGTGTGTGTGTGTGTGTGTAACTTTATTCATCTTTATTCATTCCTTCAACCATTGATGATAATGTGAGTTGCTTCCAGATTTTGGCTACCTTGAGAAATGCTTTGATGAACATGGGGATGCAGACACAACTTTGACCTAGTGGTTTCAATTCCTTTGAAAGTATAATTGGACTGATTATTTAAAAAAAAAAAAAAACAACATTGCCTGTTGTTTGTCTTATTTCATAAATTCTCCCCTTAATTTTCATTTACCTTTAATACTTTCCTTTTTTTAGGCCTTGAGGAGTTAAGGACATAGTCAACTAAACTGTTGTTGGGGCTTCCTCCCCAGCTTGCCAGTTTTCCTTCACCTTTGCATGATGGGACACTCTTGCACAGAGGACGTTCTGAGACTGTGGCTAACAAGAGGAAGGACTGATATCTAATGACACCCTGCCTCACATGTGTTTACCAGGAGGGATGGACTGAGAAAAGGATCATGCGCCAGTATGGAGAGTGGACCCGGGGAGTGAGGATGGGGGGCAATGGTAGCAAAAGAGGAAAAGCCAGAAAAAGGTATTGGGGACCTACCTATGTGACTACTTGTTCAATCTAAGGGATCACCTGAGATACTGATTTACCTTAAATTTGAAAATATTATCTTACCAGAGTGATATTAAGAAAATCAGTAACAAAACTGGAAATAACCCAAATATCTTTCAGTAGGTAAATTGCTCAACAAACTATAGCTGGTAAATCCTATAAAATAAACAAAATATAGTGCATTCTATACAATGAGAGACTACTTATCAATACAAGGAAGCAAAGTATTGGTATATGTAACAACTCAGCACAATCTCCATACAGATATTGAGTGGAAAAACGCTCCAATTTAATTTGTATAAGCTTAAAAGTGACAAATTTATATGTATGGAGAAGAGATTAATGGATGTCAGGGAATAAGAAATGTAGATGTGGGAGAGAAATAGGTGAGGCTGTAAGAAAGGAGCAAGGGGGATTCATAGGGTGATGGAAATGCTCTGTAACTTGTGCTGATCGATGTCAATGTTATGACTGTGATACTGCACTACAGTGTGAAAGACACTCCTGTTGAGTGATAAAGGGCACATAAGATCTCTTGCTCGCTCTCTTTCTCCCTTTATTTTTCCCACCTCTTACATTTCTTACAACTACTTGTAAATCTACAATTATCTCAAAATAAAAAGTATAATTTTAAAAAATGAAAACGCCTTCCCCAGCATTCATATAATCATTAGTATTCACTATCACTTAAGTGCCATAACTAACACATAACCCATAATTTTGTTTCTACCTGCTTTTCACTCCATCGAACCTCTGATGGCAACTTCAGTAGTTGACAGGCCACTGGATTCTGCTTAGCTCCAAGAATGTGCCCTTTGTTGCCATGGACCTCTCCTTGTGATTGGACCAGTTTCAGGGTCTCATTCCAGGAGACAATTTCCAGGGAACACTGTAGATACTGTAAGCTTGTTTGCCAATGTATGAAGTCTGAGACAAAGGTTAACTGCGAAAACTTTATTGAAGAGTATTCAGCAAAGCTAAGACATGATAACAAAACAGATAAAGATAACTGATGTAAAAACACATGGCTGTGTTGACCACCACTGTAGGCAGCTGGCTGGATATGTCATCAACGGAAGTAAAAGGATGTATCCCAGAGTTCCTGCCTCTGATTATTTAACCAAACACTAATCTAAGTACTAATGTGAAAGGACTTTGCTGATATAATTAAAGTTACAGTAATCAGCTAATTTTAAAATGAGACGATGTACTATATTCTATCATATGGTGTCACACTGTATCATATTAGTCAGCTGGGTTCACTCTTACCACATGAACACTTAGAAATGGACAACTTTCCCTTGTGAAGTGGGGAGAATAGAGGTTAGGAAAATGTGGCAAAAAGGAAGTCAGTGAGATCCCTCATATGAGGAGGATTTAACCCTTTCCTACTCTTCCTCTGAGATACAGAGACCAGTAGACAAAATCTAGAGAGAAAATAAGGGAACCCCCTACTGACATCCATCAAGGAAGTGGGAAACTCAATACAGTGCCCACAAAGAACTGGACCCTTCCACCAACCCAAACAATTGGAATGAGAGTCTTTCTAAAGCATTCATGGAGATATCAAGTGCCCAGGAAGCCAATATAGACTTGTATCCTACAGGACTTAAGATAATAATTGGCATAGCTGTGAGTCACTGAGGTCAGGGAAATTTCTTGTTCCAGTGACAGGAATGGATACAGCGTGCTTGCACAGTGACTCAGAACTGTCAGCTCAGAGGAAGAAAGGAAGGTACAATTAACCACCAGCTCTTCTCTCCCACAAAATAACTGCCTACATCAACTATTTTTCCCTTTGCTGTTACAAAATACATGACAAGCAGTTTAATGAAGAAAGAGTTCATTTGGGCTCATAGTTTCAAAGACATTTTAGTCCATCATTGTGGGAAAGACTTGGAGCTTATAGTAGAGAAGGATGAAGAGGTAGCTCCCATCTTAGCAGATCAGGAAGCAGGGAATGTGACCGGAAGAAGCCAGAGATGATATGACCCCCAAAGACCTACCCCTGGTAATCTGCTTCCTCTAGTTAAGTGTACACCCTAAAGCTTTTATAGCTTTCCCAAACAGCACCATCAGATGGAGAAAAGGTTCAAACACACCGGCCCAGGGGAAATATCACACACACACACACACACACACACACACACACACACACACACACTTATAGTCAGTCTGGCAAATCCAGAGTCTCAGAGAGAATTGCTGTTGCAGACTGAGTCCCAAGTCATTTCCTCTTTTCAGGGGAGAGAGTCTTTTATACTAAGGCTTTCAACTGAGTGGATGGCACTTAGAGGACAACCTGCTTTAGTTACAAGCTAATAGATAAGATCTCAAGAGAAACACGTAGAAATCTAGATTCATGTTTGCCAACTTGTCTGGGCGCCACACTCTGGACAGGATGACACATAACCACCCCACTGACCCACATTCTTTAGCCATCCATGCACAAGTGACTGGCTGCTCCCCCTCCACTTCCCATAGTCGTGGATCAGTGAAGAGCAGCCTTGGGACAGGAGATGGCCAGATGTGAGGAACAGCCCAGGCAAGGCGGCACAGGCTGCAGAGGAAGAAGCTGGCCAGACCACCAGGTAGTTCAATGCTCATGCTAGAGAAGGCAAAATCGGTGAAGGAAGTGGGGAACAACTTTCTTGTCCTGGATACAGACCTGGAGTGCAGCCGGCTGTGACTGCCATTTGCAAGGGGCACCTTACATGCTAAGAGCTATCCCAGTGAGGTGATTCAGTGCAGGCTAGCAGGGACAAGAAGACAGGAGATGGCTTGAACAGCACTCAAGATAGACACAAGGGCCATTATGGTTGATGGCGGAACATGCAGAGGAGAATCCTGAGCCAGGGCAGACATCTTTTAGCCCTCTCAGGAGAGATAAGAAAGAGTAGATAATGATATGAAAGTAGGGTCCTTTATGAGATGGCTCCCAGCTGCTTAGGATGTATTTTCCAACAGCATCCACACCTTTTGATGAATGACACTGGGCAGAATCTTCTGATTCCCTACAGCATTTTATGTCTTATTCTACTTTTAATCTCTGCATGCTTTGACACACCTAACATGTGTGGTCTGGGTCCAAAGATCTGGAAAATCCCAGCTTATAGGAACCTCCTCACTGTGAGGCAGGTTTTTCTGTGCTGTGTGGTGATGGGAAGAACTGAATGCTTCCCCTCGCCAACCCTGTGCTCATTCAAAGCATAGCCGGGCAACAGCCTCCAACTGTTCCTGACCCCCTGTCTTCTCTTTGCTAATCTAGATCCACCACCTTCAGGCTGAGGGAGCTAAGATCAGTTTGCTGAGATTTGTTTGCTTTTCTTCCCCTATCTATAAGATGATAATAACAACTGCACTAGTTTCTTAGGATTATAGTTTGATTTAAATGGGCTAATAGAAATAATGACAACAATGCTGGGCAGTGGTGGCGCACGCCTTTAATCCCAGCAGTTGGGAGGCAGAGGCAGGTGGTTCTCTGTGAGTTCAAGGCCAGCCTGGTCTACAGAATGAGTTCCAGGACAGCCTCCAAAGCTACACAGAGAAACTGTCTCAAAAAACCAAAAAAGAAAAAAGAAAAAAAGACAAGGAAAGAAAGTAAAAAAGGACAAGAAAAGAAAGAAAAAGAAATAATGGTAATATAAATAAATAATGTGGTAGAAATAGTGCTGGACACAGACCACCACCACCTTCTTCCT
The DNA here is from genome assembly GCF_903995425.1 of Onychomys torridus. Taxonomy (NCBI): domain Eukaryota; kingdom Metazoa; phylum Chordata; class Mammalia; order Rodentia; family Cricetidae; genus Onychomys; species Onychomys torridus. The sequence goes on from NC_050445.1 coordinate 62,443,754, forward strand.
CCTTCCTCTTCCTCCTCCTTCTTGATCACCATCATCATCACTTAATTTCAAAAGAAACCAGCCTAAAATATAAAGACTAAATTAAATAAATTACAATGCAGTTATAAAATGGAACACTGTGTAGGTATTTGAAAATAAAGAACTTAAGGATATATTTAGGGCCAGTGTGATGGCTCAGTGGGTAGAGGCACTGGAGGGCAGGCCTGATGACCTGAGCTTGATCCCCATATCTCAAGGAATAGCACTACTGCAGCACCAACCTCCAAGTGTCTCCTCTAACAGCACAGGCGACAAGGCCTGCAAGCCCCTGCACTCAGAAGCATGTGCACACATATGCATTCATATAAATAAACGCATAAGTAAAGAACAGATAACACAGAGAAACCGAAGAACAGGTTGTATAGTATCTGAATTAAACAATGTGGCAAAGTAATGTGTTCTCTTATTTGCATATGCGTAAGATGTCTACAGGGAAAGTTTGCAAGAAGCTAACAACAGTAGCTCTTCTGTGTGTGGCACAAAAACATGGCAGAAGTGGCAGTGACTGGAGAGAGATTTTACTGTGTGTTTGTGATTTCAGAACTATACAAACGTACTGTTTAAAAGGGGAGAAAACACCACAGGAAACACCTTACAAATCAAATGTAAGAGAAAGGGAATGTCCCAACAGATTCATCAGAACTAAGGTTCTCTGAACACACGGGGGAGAGTTCCGACTCTGAAAAGCAGACCTGATAAAACACCAGTCCTTGAGGTGATCACTGGCCTCAGGAAGGAATGGCTGGAAGATTTACCTCAGGACGAGGTGGGCACCTGCCGACAAAGTGAGGATTCGTTGGCTGGTCTTTGCCGGGCAGGACTGCAAATCGAGAATAATGGGGCACAGCTTAAAATGGGTGGTCTTGGATTCTGCACTGGAACAACAGAGTTCCATAGAGACCGAGGAAACATGGCAAACATAGGTGTGCTTTATCTGGGGTATTCAGATAAGACACTTTCAAATTGCTGGTTGTATTCCCAGGTAGACGCATCTTGGCCACTAGGGTCAGAATCCAAGTACGATACCTAGCTCATGAGACCCAGGTTTGGGGAGTGGATTTGAATGAGGTATGTGGAGTTTGTCATTCAGATCATGGAACACTTCTAGTTCAGTAACAAGTGAGTGCTGTGGTTGGGCTTCTGTCACCTACTTTGTAAATTTCAGCCAGAATGCCAGCTCACTGCAAGTTAGTCAATGAACACCTTGCTGGGGGACATCAAGGTGTACAAATGTTTGATTATTTTTAATATAAAATAGATTTTTTTCATACAATACATTCTGAATATGTTTTCCATATAGTAAGATTAAAAAAAAAAAAAAACAGCCAGAATAGGACAAAACAATTAAACTAGGCCAAGATCCAGAGAAAAAGTACAGGGAGCACATTTATATGCAGAGTCACATAGGTTTGCACACACAGATACCCCACACAAACATAAAATCAGAAACCAAAATAGATACACAAAGGACCTGTAAGGTTTTTTAAAAAAAAAGGAAAAGGAAAAGAAGCTCTGACTTAATATTATAAGACAAAGAACCTCCAAAGACACGATTGAGTTCATTTTCTGTTGCCCACTCACTGCTGGGAATGGGGCCTGCCCTTAAGAATGGTTTGTTTGCCCAGTGAGACTCCCTTGGAGAAAACTAATTTTCCTTTGCAAGTGACTATCAATTAGAGCTAGCTTCTAAGTGAGTGATGGGTGCACGTGTCCACTTCTCCTTTCAGCTCTAGAACCCCATCTGGTGCAGACTCACACAGGCCCTGTGCATGCTGCCAGTCTCTGTGAGATCATACATGCACAAGCCCTGTTCTCTTTGATTCCTTAGTGTCTTCTATCCTCTTGGGCTCCTAAACTCTTTCTACCTCCTCTCCCACAAAGTTCTCTGTCTGAGAACTGCAGCAGAGGGAGGGGAGAATTTGATGGAGACTTCCCTTTGAGGGCCAAGTACTCCAAAGTCTCCTACTCTCTGTACATTGTCCAGCTGTGGGTCTTGGTATTTGTTCCTATCTACTACAGGAGGAAGCTTTTGATGATGACTGTGCAGGGCACAGGTCTATGAGTGTAACAGAATGTCATTAGGAGTCATTTTATTGCTGTGTTCTTTTAGAAGAATAATAGTATTTAGTTTTTCCTCAGGTACCTGGCCTATCTTAGTCTTAGATTCTTGGCCACCCAAACAGCTTTGGGTATGGATTCCACCTCATGGAATGGGCCTTTGTGGTTCATATATTGTGCACCCCAAAAAACTTATCTGGGGATCAGAGAACAGAACAGCCACTATATTAAACATAGGTTTAGGCAGTGGTAGCACATGCCTTTAATCCTAGCATTCAGGAGGCAGAGATCCATGTGGATCTCTGTGAGTTCAAAGCCACACTGGAAACAGTCAGGCATGGTGACACACACCGATAATCCCAGGAAGTGATGACAGGAAGCAGAAAGGTATATAAGGCGTAAGGATCAGGAACTAGGCTTGTTAAGCTTTTAGGCTTTTAGCAGCAGTTCAGCTGAGATCCATTTGGATGAGGACACAGAGGTTTCCAGTCTGAGGAAACAAGATCAGCTGAGGTATTGGCAAAGTGAGGTTGGATGTGGCTTGTTCTGTTTCTCTGATCATTCAGTGTTCATCCCAATACCTGGCTCCATGTTTTTATTAATAAGACCTTTTAGAAATTCATCTACAGGCATTAACTCAAATCACATATTTGGTTTGTTACTCCCACAAGCTGTGTGCCAGTATTAAACAAGCACATCTTGTAGGCAGGTCACCATTGTAGACTGAAGGGTTTGTAGCTGGGATGGTATTGGTTTTCTCATTTGGTAGCGTGGAGTGCCTTCCAGTACCATGAATACTAGTCTAGTCCGTAGAGGTGAAGACTCTATCTAGGTAGGAACCGGTTCAACTTCTCTCAGTTCAATGAGGTGTGCAGGTGTTCCCTTCAGCAACAGGGACTTGCTGTCAGCCTGTGGATGGAGAGCAACCAACAGCCTTGGCAACATCCTGGGTTGTTTGATGGTTTCTATGGGGCCCCTTTGGCCAAGACCTTAATTAGATGTAACCCATTCCTGGTACTGGAAACTTTAAATACTTGATTTTTGAAGTTATGATGTAGAGTCACACAGACATGCTTCCAGAGCATCGCTCATAGTCCCTTCAAGGGCCTCAGAGCAATCATCTTGGGTTCTGGTGTCCTTGCTCCATGGTGCCCTGATACAAAAACTCTTTGTCTGCGTATTTTCCCACTTCTTACTGACATGGAGTCTACTTTATCTATCTGTCAAATCAAAACTACATCTGGACCTACACACATGGACACTTGATTCTAAAAAACTATTTCAACAAGGGAGTTACCCATTGCACCAGAGAAGATACATTCCCTAAGAAGCATCTTCATGGCCAAACATAGAGCCCTTAGAAAATTGTTCTGAAGACAAGGGTTTGCTCTGTAGCCTCTGTGGAACTTCTCCCAAGTGCTTGGATTATAGATGTGTATTGGGTGACACAGCCAGGTTTGTCTATACAAGCAGAACTGAACAAGGCTAGAATGCACTGAAAGCTGTGGTGCAGGATGATCAAGTAGCATACTGAAGAGCAGAACTGGAGAGATCCTTCTCCAGGGTTTTAGGGACAGCAGTTCTGCATTCCAGTGCTTGCTCAATGTCAGGAGCCAAGGTTCAGAGGTCTGAAGGAAAGAGAGATGCCTGACCAAAGTTTGGTCAAGAGGATTCTGTGGGCATTTTGTTCAAATTGGTCAATAGGGACAAAGACATCAGGTAGAATGAGAACTCAGGGGTCCTGTACCTGGCCTTTCTCTAGGTAAACACAGAGGTCATCTACAAGTTCTCTCTGGGTGGGGCATTGGCTGTGTCTGTGTTCTAAGTGGTGGGGTAAGTCAACACTGACCATTCTAACAAAGCAGGTGCATCTGCCCTTTTTGGTATGTCGATGATGTTCCCTCATCATTTCCTTTCTGTTTCTTCCTCTGAAAGAAAACGTTACTGAGTTAAATATGTTTTTACCAAACTGACTGTCTGAGGGACTTCTCTTCTGCATCAGAGAAAATTACGTGCAGCACCATTTACTCCAGCCTGAATAGTTCAGAATGGTTCTGAGAATATTATTCCAAAGGATCACAGCAACTTACAGTTGACAGTGACTTTGTAGGACCTTCTAATATCCAGCCCAGAGTCCAGAGTCTAACCTTCCTCATTCCCCCAAATGGCTTTTGTTGTGCTCCAACAACCCCCTTTAAAATAATCTGTGTTTGTTATTGCTCCTGAGTTTTCTGCATGCTTGATTCCCTGAGGCCTTGAGATTCAAAATGGAACCCATGTATCAGTGTCACGGACTAGAAATCAGGCTGCCGCATGCCTGCTGAGACAGGACAACACTAGAACCTGATCTGAAGGCAATCTGTCTGCAGTTCTGAACTAACATATTGTTCCTACGTTCAATTGTGCTGCATTTCTTAAAAAAAGACTAGGTCAATTGTCTCTCTGCCCCCATCCCCAGTCACTTTTATAGTCACTGATCTGAATACTCAAGTTACGTATATCCATTTTAGCATGTTTCAATATGGTGATTTTATTTCCACATTAAACATTTTTCTGTCTAAATATGCTCCTGTAGTTTAAAAGATTTCACTGTTTTAATTTTCTTTTTGATCATATAATATATGAATACTTCCCTGTCATTTAACTTTGACTTCAAAATCTTCAAGGGAAAGTGTATGTTTCCCTATGGTGCCTCCTGTCATTTATTCCCTTCTGTCAACTTATTTATATGTGTCCACTTAGAAGTCCCTCAGAGAGGCAGAAGAATCATGTTGAGAATTATAGAGCAAGCATGTGCATTATAGGAAGTAGTCATTTCAAACCGAGACTTACTGGGGTAGTGGAAATCCAGGACAGCCAGAGATCAGAGAGTCCTTAGCCAGAATGCTATGCAACAGTGCTGGAGGGGAGGAAAATCCTCCGGTTTGCAGGGAAACCTGAGAAGGTAGGCATGTTTACCCAGGAAAGTGAGGTCAGGCGTAGACCCTCATGGAGAGGTCTGTAGGAAGCCATGACCTCTGAACAATAGCCTCCCTGTGGGTCCTCAGCCAAACAGATTTTAATTAGGGTTGTTGTTGGACATCAGGCTCAGACATTACAGACATCACGTGGACCTAGAGCTTCAACCTGCTGTCAACCACCTTGTTTAACCAAGTGTTCTTCTGAGAGTAATGGGTACTATTTCATTTCTATCATCCACGTGTTGCGCAAATTCCTCTATGTTCTTCTCTACCTTGTATCAAAAGCACAACACAACACTTGGACCTGTGTAGATGCTTTAAATTACTGGGCATGTGGGTGCTCATGTGACTTATAGAAGGAACTTACATGGTGAGCATTGTTTTCCACACCATTTCATAGTCTTTCTAAGTCAGTAAGGATATGCTACTTGCTAAACTGAACTACCTGCCTTTAGATTTTGACATTCCTCCTAGGCGCCATTTTACCCCTTAGTTGTATCCTTTGCAGATTCATGGAAGAGTGTAGCGAAAGTCTCCTTAGACAAGATACAGCAGTACTGTTGCTGAAGCTGTGGGTTTGATACCCAGCACACATGAGCTACGTGTGGCTGTGAATGCCTTTAATCCATGCACTCAGAAGATAGAGGCAGGAGGTCAGAAGTTCAAGGTCATCTTGGGTAACCTATTACATTCAAGGTCATCTTAGGATAGATAAGACCTTGTCAAAACAAAGAGAAATGAAAGAGGAGAAACGAGATAACGGGAGAGGGAGAAAAAGAGAAAAAGAGGGAGGGGTAGGGATATGGAAGGAAAAAGGAAGGGAGGGAGGGGGGAGGGAGGGAGGGAGGGCGGGGGAGGACAGTATAGATCAGATTGACACTGCTGCTGTACGTTGAGTACTGGAGTGCTGTGACACTCCCTGAATCACCCAGTAGACTGAGGAGAGCAGTGGTTATGAATAACATTGTTTTTGAATCTTTATTCTTTCTCCCATTTAATTTATGCCTCCTTACTTTAGTTTGTTATTTATTTTGGTAGACAACCTGAATTTTATCAAATTCAAAGACTAACAAAGAATAAAGTAATTTCTGGGGTGGCAAAGGCTTTTTGAAATGGAGTGGGAAAAAGACAAAAATCAAAACCGAAATCAAACAGTACAGTTGTAAGGGGTGGTATCACCAGCTGCCACTGCTGATACCTGTTGGAGGAAGATCCTTATTAACATGACTAACGAAAGAGCAAACGAATTCAGAAAATAATATGATGTCACTGTAAACGCGCCAAAAAAAACCTCCTTGGAGAATATTGAATTTGACAAGAACTGGATCATGAATTTCTAGCCCTTAAGAAAGCTTTGCTGATTTGCTTGGTAATAGCGCCCTCTGGAGATCTCAGGCTAGAATTGCAGTGAATTCTTCTTGACCTTGCTGTTTCCTTCTTTCTTTATTTCTCCCTCAAGAATTGATTTTAAGTGATGTCATAGCTTTTCAGAACAGTAAGGGAAGTTGGTGGTGGTTTAAGTATATAGATTTCTATATCCTTTTGAGATATATAATTTGTCTTTTATCAATATTCTCCAAGCAATATACAAAAAAGTATAATTTTATTTTGACAGGTGAAGTAGATATTTCCCCCATGATTTGTGTGTGTGTGTGTGTGTGTGTGTGTGTGTGTGTGTGTGTGTGTGTGTGTGTGTGTAAATGATGGATTAGAGAACACAGTGGCACATCTGAAAGCAGAAAGCTAGAAAGTGGCATAATTCACCAGCACTCCAGCTTCCCTGGTTGAAAGCTGCTCAGATACACTGCAATATCAAGAGGACTTGGACAGAAAAGGCTGTGTCCTCTGCTTCCTAAATGGAAAATGAGACACTGAAAGAAGACTGGTATTCTTTTAAACTTAATTTTTTGAGAATTTCATACATTAGAACTATATTTACATAATTTCTGCCTGTCCTTTTCCCCCTACAACTCCATCCATATCTCTGTTCCCTTTCATATTCATGGCCTCTTCTTTATTATTGGTGTGTGTGTGTGTGTGTGTGTGTGTGTGTGTGTGTGTGTGTGTGTGTGTGTGTGTAAGTACAATCTGTCAAGTCTATTTACTGTAACTCATATGTTCAGGCTTGGTGTTAACCATTAGCTATCGTGTAACCTATCAGGGCACTCGTCCCTGGAGATTGATATTTTCCTCTCTCAGCAGCCAGTAATTGCTTGTAGCTCTTCATCTGGGGCAGGGGGCCTTGTGAGGCTCCCTCAATCTATGCTGGCATTATAACTGGGGTTGTCATTATTCAGGTCTTGTTTGGGAAACCGTATTGTTGAGATTTCCATGGCTGGATACTTGATGGTATCTTATAGCAGATGTCCCAGTTCCCTGAATCTTAAACTCTTTCCATTCTATCTTCTATGGTGTTCCCTGAGTGCCTGGCCACATAGCCACAGGGCCAGCTTAGTGTAGTTCATTCTCTCTGCTTTATTGTTTCCCTCTTTCAACCCACTGAATGACATCACTTAACAAGATGTGGACAGACTCTAAGTCCTTGGGATTATGATTAAAAGACACAGTAAGAAAATTACCTAGTGAAAAAAAAATAAACCTTTAAATTCTAGATAAAATAAATATTTTAAGTTCAAAAAGACTGATTTCTTGAATTTGTAGGGAATGGAGCTAAGGCAATGGAGTATCAGAGGATAAGAAGAGTACCAGAGTAGCATGACCATGAAGGTGAGGACAGGCCTCACAGCCAGAGCCCACAAAGACCCTCTCCAGCACTACGATGACCGCATGCTTTCTATCATGCTTTTATCAATGGTACAAGCACAACACAGATATTCAGAACTACAGGAAGTCAGGATATCATCATAGAAAGTGGGGAGCCTCAATTGAAAAAGCAAATCACTCCATGGTGAGAAAGGCAGAGACGATGTCTTATTTCAATCTCAACACTGGGCAGGATAAAGGTAGAATGCTTTTGTATCCAGAAAAAAAGTCAAGCTTATGGAGGCGTAATTTCTATAAGACGTAGCTCAGTCTTCCTTGGCGTATATGCCTATGGGTTTTGGAATCACTACCTGCAGGTAATACCACCCGAGTGAAGATGAAACCCATCACTGCCAAGCTTCCACTTTGTGGTCAAATCGCCTTCCCAATCCAGCCTCTGTAACCACTGACTTTTCTGTCCCTGGAGCTTTGCATTTCAAAGCCCAGTGGGTGGAGTCATCCAGACCTCAGACTTTGGAGTCATGCTTCTTCACTTCGCAAGGTGCTTTTAAGAACCATTCTAGCTGTTGTTTGTTCTACAAGTGCAGTTCTGCTGACTGCTGTGGGGTATCTCAGTGCACTGATGCATAAAATTTGGCTAGCCATTTATATATTAAGTGTGCATGCTGGCTAATTTTATGTCAGCTTGACACAAGCTAGAGTTATGTGAAAGGAAGGAACCTCAACTGAGAAAATGCCTCCATAAGATTAGGCAGTAGGACATTTTCTTAATTAGTGACTGATGCGGGAGAGCCCAGTTCATTGTGGTTGGTTCCATCCCTGGACTGTTGGTCCTAAATTCTACTTTTCAAAAAATAGACTGTGCAAGCCATGAGGAGAAAGGCAGCAAGCAGCACCCCTCCATGGCCTCTACATCACCTCCTACCTCAAGGTTCCTGCCCCGTGTGAGTTCCTGTCCTGACTTCCTTTGATGATTAACAGTGATATGGAAGTGTAAGCCAAATAAACCTCTCTCTCCCTCAACATGCTTTCTGGTTATGGTGTTTCTTCAGCAATAAAGACCCTAGGACAGTGTGTATTAGAAATACTTTATGTTTGTATTGTAGATGTGTGCACATGTGCATGCACACATGTGTACATGTATGTGCACACATGTATGGAGGCCAGAGGTGGTTGTTAGGTGGCTTCCTCGACCACTCTGCATCTTATTACTTTTTGAGAAAGGATCATGTACTGAACTTGAGTTCTGATTCAGTTAGACTAGCTAGCCAGCAAACCCAGCCATCCTCTTCCTCCTCTTCTCCCATGCTGGAATTGCAGGTGGGCAGCACCACGTGACTAGCTTTTACCATGGATGCTGGGGATCTGAACTTAGGTCCTCCCACATCCAAGGCAAGCACTCTACCAGCTGAGCCATCTCCCTAGTTTATATTATAAAGTGTATAGCTGTCATGGTTGCCTTATGCATCAAGCTATATGTAAATGATCTCTCTCTAAGGGCCTAGGTGCTTCAGGTTGAGAAAACTTCTCTCTGGCATGTGTTCTCTTTTACACCCCTCCTAATAGACTGCTGGATGGTAATTCACCCTTGCCAGTGAGACCCCTTTTGGTTATAAACGCTTTAAGTCCTTTCCCCCCAAACATCATTTGATAACTCTCTCTCTCTCTCTCTCTCTGTCTCTGTCTCTGTCTCTGTCTCTCTGTCTCTCTCTCTGTCTCTCTCTCTGTCTCTCTCTCTCTCTCTCTCTCTCTCTCTCTCTCTCTCTCTCTCTGTGTGTGTGTGTGTGTGTGTGTGTGTGTGTGTGTGTGTGTGTGTGTGTATTGAGCTTATCCACTGGGAGAGCCACCCCTGTGGTCCCTACCTTCTCATTAATCTCTAACCTGATAGGCCTTTCCAACTATAGTTTCTATGGCCCTATTGGAGTGATGCTTAAAGTCTCTACAGAGGACATTTTCTGCCCCATTTAGAATAAAGATGGTATTTATGATACTTAGCTTGTTTCCAGTTTTCATTGATTACAAATAAATCTGTTGTAAAAATAAATGGTATGATAGTGAAATAAGGAACAGAACTGTCAGGCTGCATGATATTATTTCTTTATCTTTGCAAGAACTTATCTCAAATGTCTTCTGATGAGCCTGTCTCTTTTTTTAACCATACCAGTAATGACAAGAGTTCAAGGAACGACCTCAGTTTTAAAATCTGAATTTTTCTGTTATGTATGCCAAGGCATTTCATCGTGCTTTGGTTTATGATTCCTAAATGAAAGATGAAGCCAAAGACACCCACTTACCTCTATGTCTTCTTTAGTTAGGCGTTTGCTAAAATTTTTCAATAATTTTCATTAGTGACATTTGTTTATTACTTAGTTTTGTGAGTTAAGGTTTGTAAGGAAACTTTTTATTTTGATACAAGTTATTACTTCACAAATTGTGTAAATAGTGTAAATGTCAGAGATCCTATGTATTATTCACTTCATTTCTTCCAACTGTAACATTCTACAAAATTACTGTATAGTGCAGCAACCAAGGCTATGAATCTGTTGTAGTTAAAGTACGGACTCCCTCCCCCCACGCCCACCCCAGAATCCCTCTCTAAACAAACCGTTCCTCGTGGCTGTTCTCCAGCTTCACTCGCGTCCTGCTGCTTATCTTTTCCCACTGACCACTCACTCCTAAGCCTTTGTCTTTTAAAGAACCATATGTCAGTTTGCATCGCTGTAAACTGACTTAAATGAAGACGTTATTTCGTTTCACTTAGTCAGTGTTTCCAGGCATGACTGCTCTGTCGCTCTTGGTGAGTGATGAAGAAGATCATCGTGACAGCAGCTGCATTGGCGTAGGTGAGTACACTCCTGGCAGGCAGGGAACAGAGACAGAGAAACAAGAAAGGGTCAGGGACAAGATATAACACTGGCCTATCCTCAGCAATCTACTTCCCCTAACCATTCCCCACCTCCCCAGATTTCTAGAACCTGCCACCATAATGCTGTGATGGGAGTACAGTTTTCCTTGTCTTTCAGAGCTGTTGAGTTGATGGTGTTACTGAAATTGCTATTGTGTTTAAAGGAACCACAATCGCTCAGATATTTCAAGTAACAAGTAGAACAGTGCTCAAAGGTAACAGAAGAATAGCAAATTGTTCAGCCCTCAACAGCATAAAGTGCACACACTCAACTCGATGTCAACAATGCAAACAAGTAGGAAAATTAGATCAATAATGGGGGGGGGCATTCTGTTGAGCCAAAGTGAGCCCAAACCACCAGATTCATTTACACAGAAATCACCAGGCTCATCCGATTTATCAGACCTCGTGGTAAAGTGTGAGGCAGCAGTGTGTTCCCTACAGAGCGATTGCTGTCAGTGTGAGAGGCACACAGGTACAGGGAAACAGAGGAGGCTCCTAACAGTCAACCTTCCTTTTATTCATTGTCCCACTGTTCTCACTAAAGCCATTTATTGTTCAGCTAGCTTTTGAAAGAGTACCAGAGCCCATCTATCACTGATCACCAAAGAACAGAGGGAAAATGGTCATTGGGTCACCTATTCATATCATAGCATCATGCCATTGTTCCTGGCCTGAGAGTTAATTTTCATAGAAGAAATAATACTATCTTTTAAATTTTTTATTAAGCTTCCACAAATCTGAAATTAGAGGCCCCATGGACCAGTAAAAAGGCCAATTGGAGAAGCAGCTACTAGATAACTTATTATGCATCAACAGCCCATGGGGAGAATGTCCTATAGTCTTTGAAGGAATGACCAATACACACAGTACACATTTTTCCCGTGTTACACTGCAAGGCTCCAGGAGTGAATCTGAGTACTTCCTCTCCCTGATACCTTTGCGATCATCCTGAGTGAACATCATTTCTTTAGCTTTCTTGTTTGATAACCCAATCAGAAAAGGCTGACATAAATGCATAATGTACAGGACACATTGAAATAGAACTTGAGAATATTATTTAGTGATTTCATTCTGAAATCTGGCATGATGTGCCATCCAGGGCAGGCCTGAGCTGGCTGGAGTGAGTTAGAAATGAAGTTGATACCAGGTGATGGGATGTGAGGGTGTTTGTGAATATTCTGCACTATCCATCAGTACTGCCATGAGCGATGATAAAGGCCAATCAAAGATCACCTTAATAAAATTCAGTAAGAATACACGGGAATTGAGATTTTGTTTGTATTTTGATGAAAATAAGCTTGATCAGCACAGATACTTAAGGAAGCCAACGAGGACCTGAGAACGATGGTTGTGATAGCCAGGAGAGAAGGAGTTATACCTCAGTTTGGAAGTTAACCTGGAGCAGACAGAATAAAATGATGAGGGAGAAAGATGCCCTGGCAGTCTTCACAGAATCCTGCAGTTTATAGCCACAGGCCAGTCACTGAGGATGAGGCACAAGCTCGTGCCAGCCTCCAGATGAGTTTCGGGGGGGCGGGGAAAGGGGGCACTCTTTTGCTTCTTTCAGAGCAATCCACCAACTGTGTATTTGGGACACCTTGGCTTTGATTATTCTTCAGTGCTGAGTGACTCCAGGCAGATCTGGGCATGAGCGCCATCTAGCGTTCAAACAGTGGAAGTGGCTGCTGTTTTGGAAAAAAAAAATGCTGAGAGAATCTTGGAAAGATTAGACAGATAACAGGAGAGGAGGGACTAGAATAAACACTTGATCGTTAAATGCCCAAATCATGTCACACCTCAACAGCCATCAAGAGTTTTCAGGAATAATAACCTCAGTTGTACCTAATGTATGCCCGACTCGTGGACGAACACTTGGGGAATTAAAAACTGTGTCAAAGGAAACTCAAGAAGCTCAGGGGGAAAAATCACGGAGAAATATTTCCAAACTTAATAAAGGATGCAGCGGTTTGAAAAATTATGTGCAAATTCGTCATCTGAAAAATGCACTCCACAAAATCAAAACATTGTTGGAGGTACAGATAGCAAGGTGGAGCCCACAGAATAAGGAACAACCCAGAGAGGCTTTGGAAAGAAGCCAGAGGAGGCAGGCCATGAAGATGAGTGCAGACTGGGAAGGATGTTCCGACAGTTCTGAAAGGGATACTGTAGATGAAATTCTAAAGGGTCTTATTAATAAAAACAAATCCGGAGCCAGGTATTGGGGTGAACGCTGAAAGATCAGAAAGACAGAACAGGCCATAGCCACTTCACCTTGCCAGTTCCTCAGCTGATTCTGTTTCCTCAGACTGGAAGCCCTTGTGTCCTCATTCAAATGGATCTCAGCTGAACTGCTTCTTGAAAGCATGAAAGCTTAACCAGCTTAGTTCCTGGTTTTTATGCCTTATATACCTTTCTGCTTTCTGCCATCACTTCCTGGGATTAAAGGTGTGAGTCACCATGCCTGGCTGTTTCCAGTGTGGCTTTGAACTCACAGAGATCCAGAGTGATTTCTGCCTCTGGAATGCTAGGATTAAAGACGTGTGTGGCACCATTTTCTGGCCTCTATATCTAGTGGCTGTTCTGTTCTCTCCCCAGAGAAGTTTATTAGGGTGTATAATGTTTTGGGGAACACAATATCACCACAGGATAGGACCATTTTTGGTTCAAGGATTTGAGAAACTGAAAGTAGAAAAGTGAAAGAGGCAGAAAGTTCATTCACAGACATGGTAATGAAAAACTTCCCAAGCTAGAAAAAGATACAATATGTCTGTGTGCATGAAGGTCACAGGTCACCAATCAAATTTGACTCAACCAATCAAGTCCACAGGTGAGAGGTTGGCTGACGATGGTCAGGACTACAAGAGCACACAATGGAAACAGTTCACCCCAGAGCTGTAGAGGCCAGGACAGTGAGACATGAGGTTTGCATGGTGCTAGGGAGTCCTGCCTCTGCCTCCACAGAGCTGGGACAAAAGGCATGTGCTACCATACCCAGCTAAAATCAACTATAAAACATTTTTTTCAATTGTACTTGTGTTAGTCTTTTCCTTACATGGATGTCCACACACCACATGCATGCATGCAGTGCCTTTGGAGGCCAGAGGACGGCTGTGGGTCACCTTGGAAATGGAATACAAATGGCAGTTATCCACCATGTGGGTGCTGGAATTGAACTCAGAACCACTGGGGAAGCAGTCAGTGCTCTTAACTTCTGAGCCGTCTCACCAGCCCTAAAATCAAGTTATTTCTGAGCAACCAAATAACAAGAAAGAAATCAAGAAAGAAGTTCACACATTTCCTGAAATAAATCAAAATGGCGACCCAGTGCATCCAAGTCTGTATGACGGGATGAAAGCGGTGCTAAGAAGTAAGTCTGCAGCGACCTGTGGCCATGTCAAAAGGGACAGACAGAGGCTGGGGAGATGTATGAGGTGAGTGAGCGAAGCATGTGTTTCAGGTTCCCAGCACCCAGGCAGGTGCTTGGGGGGATTTGTGGCAACCCACCTGAAGTCCTAGACTGAGGAGGGCAGAGACCAAGATTTGGATTCAAATGAGAATCCTTGCTTCGATATCAAAGGCAAAGGGTAACAGAGGAGGACACTTGATTTCAACCTCTGGCCTCCATATGCACACACATGCAAACATGTGCCACATGTACACACGCCAAACATGGAGAGATACCAAATAGCCAGTTACTGAATCTCAGTGAACCAGAAAACAATTAAAATCTGAATCCAAAGTCAGCAGAGGGTAAGACACAAAGAAAATCAGAGCAGAAAGAGATAAAGTATAGACTTAAAAATATAAAAGATTCATGGTTTTTTGTACCTCATTTCTTACTTTTGGAATGAGAATGCTTTTATACTCTGTGTCATTATAATGTGTGTGTGTGTGTGTGTGTGTGTGTGTGTGTACACATACATATAATTTATAGGATGCTCACACCTAAGAGGTTTCATTGGGATCTGAGACTCTGAACTCACACTTTTGGACAATGTTGGAACTCCAGGAGATAGATGCAAGAAGTGTTGGGAGCCAGGGTATTACAAGAAATCCATAGAGTCTGATTAAAGGGTAAAGGAGTTTATTAGGAAGGAAGACTGACTATTGAACAGGAGATTTATCGTAGGGTCCTGGAAGGCAGAGGTACAGTCCCACGCTGTTCTTCTGCCTGCATCTACCCCAAAATCTACGCCCATGAGGGAGAGAAGAGAGAGGCTACAGGATAGCCCTGAGAGGCTGGAACATCAACATCATAGGTAGGACAGCTACCTGCTTCAAGGTCATAGACAGAACAGATATCCACTACTCATGTTATTTGCTAGGTGGTACTATCCTAAGTGCAGACTCTAGGAAACAAAGCCTAGATGGACAGTGTGGGTCACTAAGAGGGGGTGCCTTTACAAGTCATTGCAGGTCCTTAGTCCTGTCCTTTCTCCCTCATCTTTCTGTTGCTGGATAAATGGCCTCTGCTACACACTCTATCATCATGACACACTGCCTCCATTGAGGCCCAGAAACATGGAGCCAAGTGACTACAAGGAGAAACTGAGGTAGAGGTGGCTCAGTGGTAATGCTTGCTTCAAGAACATGAGGGCCTGACTTTGGCTCCTGAGAACCCATGGAAAGTCTGATATAATAAGGTGCATCTGCATCCCAGCATCCCAGTAACAAGATGTCAAGAAAAGATGGGGAGGTCCTTGGATGCTCATGGGTCAGCTGGCTGGGTACATACAGCTATGAACTGCAAGAGGTCACATCTCAAACAAGGTAGAAGGAAACAAGGTGTGGGTTATCCTGTCACCTCCACACACAAGCTATCTGATCTCCATATGTGTGCCGTGGCATGCATATGCCCATCCTCCCATACATACACAAATTTATGCACATCCACACACAAATGAAACCATTTGCTGACCTAATTCCTTACTCCCTTAAGTTGTTCATTCAGGTGTCACTGACAAAACTCATCAGAGGAAATTACTACAGCATTCTCCACAGAGCTACACAGACTAAAGAAGGAGAAATTCTAAAATGTACATGGAAACACACACCAACACAGCTGCACAAACTCTGGATAGTCAAAGCTACCCTGAACAGAAAAAAAAGTGTGCTTTACACTGTTGACTTCGAAGCCCATGACAATGCTTTAATAATTCATTAATGTCATTGTGCTGATATAAACACACGTCTAGACCAATGGCATAGAATAGAGCCTAGCAGCAAGGCTGTATCAAGAGTGATGACTGTGCTAAGAACATACATTGAAGAGAAGAGACTCTTTCTATAAATGGTGCTGGAAAACTGGAAGTATGTGCAGATAATGAGGCAGATAATGCTGGGGGGTGTCTTTCTGTATGCTGTGAATATATGTTCTTTCCATTGGTTAATAAATAAGCTGCTTTGGCCTATGGCAAGGAAGCTTAGAGGCAGGTGGGAAATCCAAGGAGAGAGACATGAAAAAAAAGGCGGGGTTTGGGGAGACGCCAGCCTGCCACCCAAGGGACAGCATGCCACCAGACTGGTAAACCACCAAACACATGGCAAAACATAGATTAATAGAAATGGGCTAATTTAAGATATAAGAGCTATCTAGCAAGAGGCCTGCCATAGACCATATAGTTTGTAAATAATATCAAGCCTCTGAATGATTATTTTATAAACAGCTGTGGGACCTTGGGGCCGGGCAAGACCAGAGAAACCTTCTGGCTACAGTTGTCAATCATTGGGAAAAAAAAAAGGCCCAAAATGTGTTGAAGATTTCAATGTATAACTGGAGACCCTGAAACTTCTAAAAACAACTTTAGAGGAAATATTTCAAGATTTGTAATGGACAAGGGTTTTATAATGGCTTTTCCCAAAAACACATGGGCAATGAGAGAAAATGGAATTGTGTCAAACTAAAAAGCTTCTGCACACCAAAACAGAGCAGAGAGGATCTCCAGGAGGCGGGAATTGTGCATCTGACAAGGAGTTGATAGGTAGAGCATGCAAGTAATCTTAGTTAGGGTGTCTATTGCTGTGAAGAGACACCATGACCATGGCAATCCTTAGAAAGGAAAACATTTAATGGGGCAGCTTACAGTTCAGAGGTATGTAGAAGCTAAACAAATTAATCTCATAGAAGAGGAAAATAAAGGGGTATAGGAAGTAACTCAGTTGGAATAATACTTGCCTAATACAGGTGAACTCCTGAGTTTGATCCTCAGCATTATATAAAACAGTCGTGGTAGGGTACACTACACTTCGGGGGAAGATAGGAAAATCAAAGTCATTTTTGGCTACTCAGTTAGTTCCAAGCCAGCTTACATGAGACCTATCTCAAAAAGGAGGAGGAGGAGGAGGAGAAGGAGGAGGAGGAGGAGGAGAAGGAGGAGGAGGAGGAGGAGGAGGAGGAGGAGGAGGAGGAGGAGGAGGAGGAGGAAGAGAACAGGATGGTAGAATAATGCTTACCAGAGGCCAGGCCAGACAGAGTGAGGGCAGGATGGGGAAACACTGGTCAACAGATTCAGAAATGTATTTGGATAAGGCCAAACAGTTCTGTTGTGTTATTGCATAACATGGTAACTATAAATAAAAGTCTTGTACTGCACATTTCAGAAAGTTAGGAAAAGAGATTTTAAAAGTTTTCAGCATAAAGAATTGTAAATCTTTAGAAAATAAATGCTTAAGATGATTTACACACAATATAATACAGGTATGCCTTAAATGCTGCATGGTATTCCATTAACATGTATATGTTTGTTTTTAATGTATCAGTTGAAAGTAAATTTTAAAAATCCCAGTGACTTAGTACAACCAAGGCTTATTTCTTACTTCAAATGTGTGTCATTACCTAGTGGCAGGTTTGTTTCACACTATCACAAAGGATCCTGTCTCTCTTGTGACCACCTGGAACATGATGTCCCCTTAGCTTTAGTGTAGAAGAGGGATCTAGAAGTTCTGGCTCAGCCATTAGCTGCTTTGGTCTGGCAGTCATGCCCATTCATTCTGCCCATCGGCTGTTTGTGAAGTGCCCATCAGCTTGCTTTTCTCAGTTTTATTCCAAGGGTGCAGGAGTGTGCCTAAGGAGAGGGGACTGAGATAGGTGTGACTCTTTAGAGTTCTCAATGAAAACTGCAGTTTTGGTTTCTTTACAAGTCACATAAGATTAACTTCTTTCCTCGTTTCCCTGGGGTTTATACTCTATTAAACAATTTAGCTTAACCTTTGTTCTTGGTGATGGATTGTCACATATATTCATAATAAAAAGAGTAAATGGTATCCAGAAATTGATAACTCGATGACTGTCCCACTGGGATCTCCCTCGGGAGACAGGATATGCTCTTTTGCAGACAGGGTAGCAGGAACATTTTTTTTAAAGAGGGAGTGTGGTGATATATTGTGAACCCCAAAAAACCTTGTCTGGGGATCAGAGGACAGAGCTAGCCACTAAATTAGATAGAGAAGTCAGGCAGTGGTGGCACACGGGAGGCAGAGATCTGTCTGGATCTCTGTGAGTTCAAGGCCACACTGGGCTATATGAGAGAAACAGAGCCAGGCAGTGGTGATACATCCCTTTAATCCCAGGAAATAATATAGTATATAGATGTAATTCTAAATGGTCTTATTAAATAAGAAACACAGAGCCAAATTCAGAGTTAAAAGCCCAGAGATCAGAGCAGTAGCCAAGAGCTAAGACCACCTTATCTTACCAGTCGCTGCTGACTTTCCCCTCTGCACTAAAATTCTTATAGGAGAATGCCTAGAGGGTAAAATAACCAAAATGCAATCCAGCTTTGGATCGACATGATCCATGTGTCCTTTCTGTACTTTCTTTTCTACCAAGGCCAATTCTTTCTCAGCTTCAAGTGATAATTCTCTTGGACTATTTAAGTCCTTGTCACCTTCTAAGGTTTTGAATAAATTATTCAGTTCATCATTTTTTACCCCAACAATAGTTCGTAGATGAGAAATGTCCCCAAATAATCTTTGAAAGTCATTAAGAGTCTGTAATGGATCTCTCCTATTTGTACCTTTTGGGGTCTAACTTTTTGTTGACCTATTTCATATCCTAAATAGTTAATAGAAATGGCAGGACACAGCAAGGCATGAGGAAACAGGAATTCGATCTCTTTTGAGACTGAGGATTTCATGGAGATAAGAACTTGTGGTTGGCTGTTCTGCTTCTCTGACCTTTCAGCTTTCACCCCAATATCTGGCTCTGTTTTTTTTTTTTTATTAATAAGACCGTTTAGCAATTCTTGTAATAAGGGAGCATATTGGTGTTGTTTTCCCTAAGTATATGTGGAAATTTGTCTATGAATGTTGACTGTGTGTATGAGTGTGGCCTGGGGTAACACCATAGATTGTCTCTGTCCTACCACCCCAGTCTTCTACAATGCCTCTATCATGAAAATATCAAACATCTGCAAACTACCTTCTCTGTGTGCCTTGAGCTGAAGCTTCTGGGTGTCAGTTGGACCCTGCAAGATACGTGGATCCTCTGGGCACTGGGCAGTGAGAGCAGGTTCAAGCCAATCTGCTGTTTTCTCGGAAGCAGAAGCTACCTTTTCTGGCTGGAATCCAGGGCCATTGCTACAGTTAGAGTTGGCATTTCAGGCCTTACCCACAAATGTCCTGAGCACCAAACTTCCTGTGTGGCAATCAATGCCAGGGAAGAAGCAGAAACAATTCAGAGGTTAAGAAAAGCTTCACTGCAATAAATTAATTTCTGAAAAAGAAAATCAGTATAATGTAGGGGCGGGTCAGCAGCTACCAAGGCTAGGAAGCTGTTTTCTAGAGATAAAGAAGTCACTGAGCTGATGGATTGAAATAAGGAGATGTGAGCACATTTCAATAAATCCTTTCCACTAATTGCTATGGAAATGTCTGAACAGAATACATAGTTAACACCAGAGGAATCCAAAATAGAAGTGTGCAGTGTCTCTCTCTCTCTCTCTCTCTCTCTCTCTCTCTCTCTCTCTCTCTCTCTCACACACACACACACACACACACACACACACACACACACACACACACATCTCTGGGTACCCCAGCTTGTGCACTGGGAAAGAACACCAAAATAACAAAAGGCACAGCCCAAACATTCTCCAGAGAAGTCTCGTACTTCCTGGTTGTGCCTTTTGTTTGGAATAAGGTAGGTTCTGCCAAAAGAGTCCTAACCCACGTGCTCACTCCTTTGATAGCCTACCTTATTCCAAACAACGCAGTGAAAAAGACAAAACAAAAGGCAATTGTCCTTTATCAGCCACCAGATACTGTGGGCAGCAAGGGGAACATGAGCTGAACAAGGACGTCCATTCCCGTCTGCTCTTAGCGAGAGGGTGCTTCCTATACTTAAGGCCAGTTCAATACAAGTGGACGGAATGGAATGGGTAGAGGGGAGTCTGGCCCTTCCACTCAGGCTTTGCACTTAATAGGAAGCTCTCTTCCTCTCCCCAGCTGGAGACTGGTTGAGGAGTCACTCCTCACTGGAAGAAGAGATGTTTGACATGTGTATACAAAGTCCGGGGCAGCCCCTCAAGTGATCCATGAGATCTTAACACAGGAAGTTTAATCTCTCTCTGCCTCTGCCCCCAACCCCATCCTGCACGTACATGGAGGCCAAAAGTGAGTGTTGGATTCCCCTGAAGCTAAAGTGACAGGACATAGTGAGCCTGTGCACCACCCAGTGTCGGTGCTGGGAGTCAAACTCTGGGCCTCTGTAAGAGCACAAATGTTTTTCAGCCATTAGGCTTCTCCTCAGGCCTCACACAGCAGAAGTGAACTAAGCTGCAATGTGCCATCCAGTTTCAGGTTGTTTGGGGGGCACACAGCAGTGCAGAACAGAGTAACACTGCAGAGGCATTGAGAAGTCTCGACATTGGAGCTGCAGCCTGGAAACGACCTGAACCTGAATGATGTGAATGGTCTCGGAAAATGAACAAGTAAACAATGACAACAAAATCGGAGGCAGAACTCTTCACAACCCACCAAACAGCTAGAAAGCAATAGTCCCAAACAACAGGGGATGCGGAAGGAGCAGAGAAACAGAAGTGAATGGAATTAAATATGAAAACCGGAGAGGCAATCAAACAAAATATTAGCTGATTGAAAAAAAAATCTCAATGGAATTGAGAAGCCTCTAGAAACCCCTGGTAAGGAAGAGAGAAGACATCGTGACAGCTATGAAGCACAGAAGAGGGAAATGATTGCCTCTGTAGACATGAAGACTCACAAGGGAGACCATCGTCATCCATACACAGGAATCAGACCACTGAAATGACAGGGATCAGTCCTAAAAAAAACACAACCTGACAGGCTAACTCACCGGAGACAAGGCAGCATTTGAAGATTTCCACAGCTACCTCATGAACTGATTTGGAAATTTAAAACTCCAGAAAAAAGGAACAAGACAGTTTTAATACTGTCTTGATGCAGAATTGATTGAAAATTCTCACAGACATTTACATAAACTTTTAATATACTTTTGGAGAGTATAAAGAGAGGAAACATTCTCAATTTATTCTACAAACTAGTAATACCTTTATAGCAAAACAAGGCAAAGATGCCATGAAGTAAGAACACTATAGACCAGTGTTTCTCAACCTTCCTAATGATGTGACCCTTTAATACAGTTCCTTGTGTTATGGTGACCCTCAACCATAAAATTATTTTCCTTTCTACTTCATAACTGTACTTTTGCTACTGTTATGAATCATAATATAAGTATCTGTGTTTTCAGTTGGCATTAGATGACCCCTGTGAAAGGGTTACAACCTGCAATAGACATCATAATCCTCAAACATATTA
The DNA here is from genome assembly GCF_903995425.1 of Onychomys torridus. Taxonomy (NCBI): domain Eukaryota; kingdom Metazoa; phylum Chordata; class Mammalia; order Rodentia; family Cricetidae; genus Onychomys; species Onychomys torridus. The sequence continues at coordinate 62,465,237 of NC_050445.1, forward strand.
GCAAATTATATCTAGAACAAAGAAGTATGTTTTACAACTAAGTGGACTTCCTCCAGAAAGGCTAGGCTTGTTTAATATTTTATAATCAGTGCAATTCAGCATTGCCCTAGATTAATTTCCATTGCTGGGGGAAGATGAGGTTCATTTCAGCCTCTAGTTCCAGGTGCCAGTCCATCCTTGAGGAACAGAAATCATCTAGTCACATCACATCCACAGTCAAGAGCAGAGAGAGACTGAATCATGTGTGTCTCCTTTACAGTTCATGTTCTCTACTCTTACGTGACTCAGAACTTAAACCCAGGGAACAGTGTCACCTATTTTTGGGCTGGGACTTCCTATATCAATGAACAATCAGGACACTCCCCCATAGTTGTGCTCACAGGCCAACCTGATCTAGACAACCCTCAATTGAGACCCTCTTTCCAGGTGATTATACTCTGTCATGTCGACAATGAAAACAAACCATCACTAACATTAACAGGTACGGAAGATAGAATTGTCACAGAAAAATAAGATTAAAAATTTAATATTCACGATAAAGATTTACAAAAACCAGGAATACAGGGGAGTTTTCCGAGCTTCACAAAGAGAGTCCCACCATTTACAGCTAATGCAGGGGAACCTTCTCAATGTCATAAAGGGAATCCACACAATCTACAGTTGCCAGTAGATGTAAGGGGAAGCTGGATCACTTCCCCTCTATGATTATAAACAATGAAAGCACGTGATCTCTCCACTCATGTTCACCATGGTGCAGAAGTCCTAGTTAGTGCAATAAGACAAGAAAAAAAAATATAAAGAACATATAGTTAATAAAAGAAAAATTAAATTGCCCCATTTATAAATGATACCATGTTCCACAGCTATCATCAACCTTATTCTGTTAAATGCTAAAGAATAAAGATCATCAGCTTTGTAGTTACTGTCATCTTTGTTACCATTATCTGATTATACTTTTGTAGCATATACCATAAGCCATATGTAGCAATAGATAAGCCATAAAGCAATGACCATGGCCATAGTACTAAAAAAAATTACACAGGAGATGAGTTTGTCATATAGGCAACAGTCTATAGATCACTAGTACAATTTAGAAAATGATTAGAACTAATAAATGATTGCAGATAAAAAGCTAACACCTTTCAAACATTATTTTACTAGAGATGAGCAACAGTCATTAGAATTCAAAACCTGTTGAAATTACTAAAAAAAATTATCAGATATAAGCACAACAAAACACTTAAAGGACTGGTGGCTCTAAAGTACAAGATGTTGATTAAACACGGAAAAAAAATCAGAAATACAATGTAGACACTCTGCCTACCAAAGGATTTGTCATACTAACAGTTTCTATCTGTAGTTCCAACAGAGTTCATGTTTTTGTTTTGTTTTGTTTTGCTTTCTGGAGCTGAGGACCAAATCCAGGGCCTTATGCTTGCTAGGCAAGCGCTCTACCACTGAGCTAAATCCCCAACCCTAGTTCATGTTTACTGTGAATGGGAAATCAAACTGGTACAGCCTCTCTGGAAAGCAGTGTGGAGAATTCTCAAATACCCAAAGTGCTCAAATCCTGAAAGTAAATCTTCCGTATAACCCAGCTATATCACTCCTTGGCATATGTCCAAAGGCCTCACCATCCTACTCCACAAACACTGCTCAGCCATGCTCACTTCTGCTCTAGTCACAGTAGCTAGGAAGTGGAAATGATCGAAATGTCCTTCAACTGATGAGTGGATTGTGAAAATGTGGCACATATATAGTATGGGATATATTTAGCTGTAAAGAAAAGTGAAATTTGCCAGTAAACAGAAAGACCTAGAGAAGATTATAATGAGTGAAGTATCCCAAAGCCAGAAGAACAAACACGGCATGTTCATTCTCATTTGAGTTCCTAGTTCCCAACCTTCAGATGTGAGTACATATCCTGGGGCAGAAACCAGTACCACGGTAATAGTGGTGGTGACTGGGGAGGAGAGTGGACTCACAGGACCCAGCTGAAGGAGGACATGGGAAAAATGGGGAGGGTGGCTTTAATTGGAAAAAGGGAAGGAAGGCCAATACAGAAGGAGAGGAAAGGAGATAAGTAACAATGAAAATGTTTGAAAAATTCTTAAGGAATCCATTATTTTATATTTACCTAAAATAACATATAATAAATAAGTCTGTGTATCGCAACAGGAGGGAACTCATGCCTGGTATTGGAAACCTAGCCACATACCTGGTTGTAGTGAGATCATGGATCTTAGAGGAGAACCAACTATCACCACTCTATTAGACCAGCAGTATTTCCAACTGCATTCTAAAACTTAGCCTTATACCTATAGACAAGTATAGCTCTCACCATTCATCAAAGAAGCTTCTCTTTGCAGGAGACTGAGACCATTACAGAAAAAACAACGGGCCAAAACACAGAGATCATCTGACTGTGGGATACCCCACCCCAATGGATACATCTGCAGCACAACTTTGCACCTAAGACATAGGGAACACTGTGGATGGGAGGCAGAAGACTGTAAGGGCCAGAGGACAAGGCAGTCTACTGTCAGATTGTGTCTCCGGAAATGACAGGGAAGCTGCACTATGATAACATAATAATATGGCTGCCTAAACAAGACCTGAGCAATGACGACACCAATAGACATGCCAACATGGAGGAGGAAACCCCATGGGGCCCAACCTCTAGAGGAAGAACAATAGAGAATTAATGACTGCTAAGAGAGGAAGAATTGCCCTTTCCCAGGAATAAGCACCTTAAATGGTTATTCAACACCATGTACAAATAAGCAACACTGAACAGACCAGTATATTATGTTCATACTGTTCAGGTGGAAGCTCAACCTCAGCCCCGCCCCATCTCTCTCTCTCCAAACCTGCCTCCTCTCAGAAAGCCGGACAAACAGAGGCTCCACCCAGAGATGCTCAAAGCCATACCCACAGGGTATTTAAATTGCCCCAGAGAACAGACACATGGTTTTTCAGTCTCTTTTCCCTGTCTCCTCTCTGGGGGCAGAGAAATCATCTGGGAGCATTTTACTCATTAAACCTGGACTTTTTCTTAATTTGGTTTGATTCTGTTTGATTTGGATTACTGCCTTGGTGGAGAGGCTTAATATTGGAATACAGAAACTTTTCACCTGGTGCGTTTGGCCAGGAAAGGCTGATTTTCCCCCACTGGCCATGGCCCGCATGGTGGGAAAATGTTGTACCCGGTTCATGAAACCCTCAGAGACCACCAAGGAGCCAGTTTCCAATGCAAGCACACAAGGGTCCTTTTATTGTCAGGTTTAAATTGGGCCACCGCCAGGCAGATGGAGGGAAATGTGGTGGCAGCTGCAAGCCCAGGTGTAGAGAGTTTCTATAGGGAAAAACCACAAGCCGGGAATTAGATGCTTTGGCAACTTGGGATTGGGAAGAAGCGATATGGGGCAATGTGATTTTTTGAAACTATTGGTCTAGATTTTGGGCATGAAACTACATTGTGGGTGGGAACCACAATTTGCTGAGCAGGCTTATCTAGATAGCTTCAAGAGCCGTAAACCTCAGACACAATGTCTGCAGGAGGATACTGCTATGAATCTGTTCAAGTTGTCATGGCCCATTCCTGAGGTCCTTCCGGGAACTGAGTACAGCAGGTGGTCTAAGATGGTGGCCCTACCCTAAGATGGGGTCTTTATTGCCTTCACAAAAACACTCTTAACCCCTACACCTGCTCTCTGCCAGACTAGATCAGCTTTCAGCTCAGTAAGTTGTCCTTTCCAAGTCACTGCCTTAGGGGCCCAGGGCCTCCTTTGATTTGGGTGGGGGGGGGGTGATCTGCCAAAGACACTGTCATGCAAGGCCCCTGACTTATTGCCAGAGTAAAGACTTGCCTTTGTTCTGTGGGACCCCTTCTTCAGAAGATGTTCTGTTCAAGGGCATATACTACAGTCCTCCTTTTTTTTTAACCCAAAGCCTACCACAGTGGACACATTACATTAGACTTTGGGTCCTGGCATAGACTTGTGAAATGGGTACCTGTGGTTTAAAGCTGGATCCCCAAATGTCATTGGGGTGTCTTTTGGAAAAATCTATTCAAATTGGGTCTATCCGATGCCATCTGTCCTGAATGCCTGATTTCTCTGTGCACTAAGGCCTAGCCACAATATGCTCCTGATAACTAATCAAGATAGCCACCAGAGGGAACATTTGAATTTACCATCCTCCACAATCTTGACAATTTTTGCTGTAGAGCTCAGTGTACAGAACTGCCCTACATCCAGTTTTGGGGTTCTTTGTTCCTGTCCTCCCTTCAGCAGCTAGTGTCCAATGGCACTGGTGTGTTTGGCTAGGGTGGTGGTGCCTCCAGCTTCCTGCCTGTCTGGGAACTGGGACCCTGAAAATTCTGCCCTGACCAAGCTGCTGGAGACAAAGGCCCCTCCCCAACTTCCCCAACTTTGCCACCCATCCCCCTCCTACACTGCCACTGGTTCCTTTCAGTGGCCAACATTCCTCACATCCCTCCCTCTATCCACCCTCCCCTTTCCTCTCACTCTGGGACAAAGGTCAAAGACCAACTTCCTCCTTACCTACCTTCCTCTCCTCCCCTTCCTCCTACTGCCCCTCCCTACCCTCCCTTGCACAACCTACACCCTGGTCCCCTTTCCTGCACTGGCCTAACCCTCCCCCATGCTCCTCTCCAGCCCCCCCCCCCCCCCCCCACAGTCCTCTCTGGACTCTTCTCATATCTGGTCGATGACAGACTCCTGCCCTCTCTGAGAGGTAGCTGGAGCCATGGAATTGTTTGAGTCCATGCTCCCTTCTCCCTTCAGAACCTCTCACAGAAAAGCGATTGGGTTCCTTCTCTGCTGATTCTTCTGTTTATATCAAGTTTTGTTATCTGTCCCAAGCCTACGATCTGACCTGGCATGACCTCCATGTCATCCAGGCTTCCACTCTCACTCCCAAGGAGCACTGAGGTTGAGTTCGGGCAGCAGCTAGACAGTGTGCAGAGCAGACCCACCTAGTGAACAATATGGTCCCTACGAGGGACAGCTACAGAGCCCCCCAGGGACTCCCAACTGGATCAAAATTTTGGCCACCAGAGGAAAGAGCTCATGATCCGCTGACTCCTCCAGGGTACGGAACTGGTCTCGGACAAAGTTGTTAATTTTGATAAGCTCTGAGAGATTACACAGCAAACTGACAAAAATCCAGCCATTTTTCTAAATGGATTACAACAGTTCATGGTTCCGTATATTCACCGTGACCCAGCCTCCCCAGCCGGAGCCACGGTCTTGGCCACCCATTTCGTTTCTCAGTCAGTGCTAGATAGTAGAAAGAAATTAAGAAGGGCTGAGGAGGGTCCCCACACCCCCATACAGGAATTGGTGAAAATGGCTTTTAAAGTGTTTAACACCTGAGAAGAGGCAGCTCAGTCTTCCTGACAGGCAAGACCACAACAGAAGGCCACTGGCACCCCCACAAGGGGGACAAGGGAAGTCAACCACCATGAGATTCCATCCCAAGTCAACTCTGCCAGAAACCTGTTTCTTTTTCTTCTTCTTTTTTTTTTTTTTCTCTCGGAGCTGAGGATTGAACCCAGGGCCTTGTGCTTGCTAGGCAAGTGGTCTACCACTGAGCTAAATCCCCAGCCCCAGCCTGTTTCAAATGTCATCAGGAAGGCCACTGGTCACAGTACTGCCCTGACCCTCAGCCACTAGCAAGGCCATGCCCTATCTGCTGACACTGGAGATCTGAATGCCCCCCAGCAGGTTTGTCCTCTATGACATGCCATGGAGGCTCAGCCTCACCAACATTGACATCTGAGACTCTTCCAGTCTTTAAATCCTCAGCCTGGTGGGGGGGGGGGGGCACAGGGAGACTGATGCGGCCTAGACCTGCGGACTCCCATCGCCCTCACTGAGCCTAGAGTCAAGCTGCAGGTAGCAGGTAAGCCCATTGACTTTCTATTTCTATAGGGAGCTACCTATTCTGTTTTAACCTCTTACTCTGGTCCCACAGTTCCCTGGTCAATTTCTGTCATGGCGGTGGATGGGACCCCCTCCTTCCCCCTTAAGGCTCTATCACTTCCCTGAATTCTTCTCATACTCTTTCCTAGTCATAACTCCTTGCCCTGCCCTGGTGGCGATATTCTCTGCCGCTTTGGGGCCACACTCACCTTGACCCCAACATCCTTTCCCGGGTCCCACTTTCTTCTCTCCTTAACAGCCTCACAAGTTCCTACCCCAGACTGTCCTGTTGCTACCCTCCCTTATCCAGTGGATCCCGCCGGGATACCTCTGCTCTGGTGGTGGCTGCTCACCGACAACCAGTTCCGATTCTCCATAAGGACCCCTTTTCCTTCCCTTCCAGACCCCAGTTTCCTATTTCTGAAACCCATCACTGAGGCCTTAAGCCAATTATCACCTGCCTTTTATCTCAGGGACTTTCAATTCCTATTGACTCACCCTGTAACACCCCCATTCTTCCCATGCGTAAGCCCTCTGGGTCTTACTGCTTAGTTCAAGACCTCCACCTCATTAATGAGGCTAACAACCCCTACAACCTCGTACTGACATTCTCCTGCCACCTCCCTACTACTGTTCTGGACTGAAAGACACCTCCTTCACTGTCCCTTTACACTCTGACTCAGATTTCTGCTTTGCCTTCATCTGGAGGACCCCGACACCCGGTCCTGCAGACAGCATGCATGGACTGTTGTTCTCCCTTAGGGTTTTTGGGACAGCCCCCATTTCTCCAGCCAGGCCTTGGATCGGGATCTCTCTACCTGGTCCTAGCACACTTCTCCAATACATGGATGATCTCCTTCTCTGCAACCTCACCCTGCCTCTGTCCCAACAGCCCACCTCTTTGCTCTTGGACTACCTTGGGTCCCTGGGATATCCTGTTTCCCCATCTAAGGCTCAGCTGTGCTCTCCCACTGTGGTGTATTTGAGAGTTCAACTCAGTTCAACCTCACTTCTGACAGGGTCTCAGCTCCGCGGGACTTACAGACCCCGACCACAGTGGACCAGATTCTCTTTTTGGGGCCTGATGGGATTCTTCTGTCACTGGATTCCTAACTTTGCCATTACAGCCAAGCCCCTATACCAAGCAGCCAGGGAGACTCCCAAGGGGCCCCTCACCCACCCAGCCACTGTGTGCTATCACTTCTCTTTACTGCCAGATACCCTGCTAATGTCTGCCCTAGCTCTTCCAGACCCTCTTCACCTTGTCACCTTTATACAGACGAAAGGCTGGGAGTGGCCCACAGGGTTCTAGTCCAACTGGTTGGGCCTTTGAACTGGGCTGGTTTTCACTTACTGTTTCTAGAAAGCCCCAAGTTATCTTGTGTTAGTTATTTGGCGCTCTTACCCTGCAAAGAAATGTCCCAAACACGACAAATCCACAGAAGAGCTGCTTATTAATATAGGATAGAAAAGAGACGTGACAGGCCTGTGGGAAACACACGTAGTCAAGAGAAGAAGGGGAGAAGAGAAGAGAAGAGAAGAGAAGAGAAGAGAAGAGAAGAGAAGAGAAGAGAAGAGAAGAGACTGGTGCAAAAATGGCGCCGGCTTTTTAAAGAGTGGGCCACGCATGCATACAGGAATGCATGTGGCTACTCCACACATGCGTGTAGATTACATGGCTGTGCGCACTTTACGCAACCATGCAAAGCCACAGAGTCCTAGTCATGTGAGATGTTCTGACCCGGAAATGGCTATTTTGAACCGGAAATAACTAGGCGGTCCGCCCGGGCAAGCCCAACCGTGTGGGCATGTTGTGACTTCATATCATCTTGGCCTCTAGCCCTGCCCTAAACCCTACAAATATCCTTCCTGTCTCCTTCTCCTCTGGTACCTCCTCTCACTCCTGCCCAGAGGCTGTGGAGGCCTTATGCTCACCCCGGCCTGGTCTCCTAGACCAACCACTCACAAATCCCAACTCACCCTGTTTGGTGATAGAAGCTCTCTTGTAGACAGATCAGGAAATGGCCAGGTGGTGTATGCAGTGGTCACTACCACTAAAACAGCTGGTGACCCACCTGCCAATGGGAACCTCTTTACAAAAGGCTGAATTAACCACCCTGACTAGAACACTCCCCATAGCCAAGGGTCAATGGACTAACATCTAAACTGACTCTAAATATGCCTTTTTAGTAGCCCATACCCATTCTGTCCTGTGGAAGGAAAGGGGCTTCCTCATTACCAGGGGGCATAGTTAAAGGACCCCTTATAGCCAAGCTCTCGGAGGCCCTTCACCTCCCTGAAGAAGTAGCCATAATTCACATCAGGGGACATCAGTCCTCCAAGGACTCAGTGGCCTTAGGCAATGCCAAGGTTGACTCAATAGCTGGGGGACTGGCCTCCAGCTCCACTGGATTAACAGGACATAGTTTGTTTTTGACACCCTCCTATCAGCCCTGTTATCAACCAGAGGAGAGGGACAAACTCTTGAAAAAAGGAGACACACAGACAAAGGATGGATGGTTCTACTTAAATAACCACCTTATCCTCCCTCAGGACTAGGCACTGTCCATCATTTCAGACATCCACCACCTTACACACAGGCCCCAAAGCTTTGTTCCATTTCTTAGAGTTCCTCTTTGACCCTACCCATCTTCAAGCTTGTATTTCACAGGTTTACTCCTCCAGCCAGATGTGTGCCAAGGCCAACCCACAGGGGACCTCCAGATATGTCAGCCTCTGCCCCAGCTTCAAGGACACCAACCAGGAGAGGATTGGCTCATTGATTTCACTCACATGCCCACCCACAAAAAAACTCTATTATCAACTAACTATGGTTGACACCTTCACAGGATGGATAGAAGCATTCTCCACCTCCAGAGAAACAGCAGATGTGATGCTTCAAATACTCCTGGACCACATCATTTCTAGATTTGTTATGCCACAGACCATGCAAATGGACAGTGGGCCATTCTTCACTTCCATGGTCATGGAGCTTGTGTTGGAAGCTTTCTACATTTCCTGGAAGCTCCACATTCAGTATTGCCCACCGCCATCCTCAGAAAAGGTTGAGAAGGCCAATGGACTCATCAAACAACAGCTCACCAAGCTCTCCATTGAACTCAGGTTATCTTGGCTCTCCCTTCTACTAGTTGCCCTTACCTGCCTCTGGGCCACCCTCATGCTATCCTACAGGCCTGAGCCCTTTTGAACCCCTTTACAGAAGGCTCTTCCTCCTCAATCACTACCTCCCAGCCTAAACTCCTCCACTGGCCAGATATCTTCCCTACCTGTCGCTTCTGAGATCCCTTCTTTGTTCACATGCCCACAGCTATCTCCCTGCCCCCACACCAATGGACCCAACTGCCCCTAAGCCTGCCCTACTCTTCTTTGGGGACCAAGTACTTCTCAAACAGCTAGCTTCTAAATCTCTAGAATCCCAGTGAACAGGATCCTACACCATGATCCTCACCACCCCTCTGGCTGCAAAGCTCCTGAAATATCCATGCTGGTGCCATCTCTCCAGTCTCAAGAAGAATATTCAGGATACATGGTCTGTCCAGGAGCTGGGACACTCCATCCTCCAGTTTGCTAAGATATCTCAATAAAGGGCCTATCTGCCTATCTGCTCTTCTGCCTTACACATTCATCTTTGTCAGTACAATTAGGGCAGGTGTTAATAATCTGTTTTTCCTCGAAACTTGCTTTCTCTGCTTCCTCAAAAAACAAATGCCTGAGATCTCCAGGAGGGCAGTTAACTGGATGCTTCTTTACCCATACCTCCTGCTGAGTGTGAACCCACCAACTCCCAACTTTCCCTTCCCCATGTCATCCCATGCCCATAAGAAGTAGCCAGATATGAACTGGCATCCATATACCCAAAGAGTCTGGGATGTTCAGGTGGAAGTTCTACCTCAGTTGCCCTCTTCTCTCTCTCTCTCTCTCTCTCTCTCTCTCTCTCTCTCTCTCTCTCTCTCTCTCTCTCTCCAAACCCTGCTCATCTCAGAAAGCCTGCCAAATGGCAGCTTCTCCCCAGAGACGCTCAAGACTACTTTCACAGGGTATTTAAACTGCTCTCCAGAGAAAGAACATGAGGATTTTTGGTCTCTTTTCCCTGTCTCCTTTCTGGGGGCAGAGAGATCATCTGGGAGTATTTACTCATTAAACCTGGACTTTTTCTTAATTCAGTTTAACTCTGTCTGATTTGGATTACTTCATTGATGGAGAGGCTTAATATTGGGATACAGAAACTACACACACACACACACACACACACACACACACACACACACACACACCTCCAAAGAAGAAGCCATGAACTTGAGATGTGGGGAGAATATGGGAAAATTTTATTTTCACATATTTATTTATTTTTAAATTCATTCTTCTCTCATACAATACATTCCAACCACACTCCCTCCCTGACTCTTCGCAGCCCCCCCTACCTCCTCTGTCCCCAAGATCCACTGCTCCTCCATTTACCTTCAGCAAAGCACAGGCCTCCCAGTGATACCAACTGAACACAGCATAGCAGATGCAGTAGGACTAGGCACAAGCCCTCATATAAAGGCTGGATGAAACAATTCAGTAGGAGGAAAAGGGTCCCAAGACGAGGAAAAAGAGTCATAGACACCCCCCCCCCCAATTCCACTGTTAGGAGACCGGTAAGAACGCCAAGTTACACAACCATAGCATACATGCAGAGGACCTAGTACAGACCCATGCAGGCTCAGTGATTGTGGGTTCAGTCTCTATGATCCCTGCTTAGTTGATTCTGTGGGCCATGTTTTCCTAGTATCAGTGATTCCTTTGGTTCCTATAATCCTTCCTTCCCCTCTTCTGTGGGGTACCCCGAGCTTGGCCTAATGTTTGGAGGCAGGAGGATTCCTGCACCTGCTCCCATCAGTTGCTGGATGAAGCCACTCTGATGATGATTGGGCTAAGCACTGATCTATGAATATAGCAGAGTAGCATTAGGAATCATTCATCAACTTTTTTTTTTGCTAGTCCTTTTTGGTTCTGCCATGGGTCTCTGGATTACCCAGCTTTTAGAAGCTGGCCATCTAGGCAGTGCCAGGCATGGGATTCCTCTTGTGGCATAGGCCTCAAGTTAGACTAGTCATTGGTTGGTCACTCCCACAGGGTCTAAGTCACCATTGCCCCAGCACAGGCAGGATAGGTGTAGGTCAAAGGCTTTGTGGCTGGCCTGGGGTCCCGCCATGGGATACCTTGCCTACTTACAGAAGTTGGCCTCTTCAGGCTCCATATCCTCCATTACTAGGGTCCTTGATAGGGTCACTCTCATAGGTTCCAGGAAGTTTCCACTGTACTAGGTTTCCACATAGGCCCCCCAAGGGCCCCCAATTCAGTTATCTCTCCCCATACTCTCTCCCTCCCCCACCTGATCCCTCCTGTTTCCACCGTCACTCACCTGTAGCCCACCCATATAATCTATTCTATTCCCTTTCCCAGGGAGATCCATGGGATGGCTCAGCTATTAAAGGCTAGGTTCATAACCAAAAATTTTATTTTCTTTAGTCTTATATATACACAGAAATACACACTTCGAAAATGCAACATTATGTGTATGCATGTGTTCATGTGTGTTCATGTCTGTGTGTGCATATCTAGGCATGTCTCTGTGTATGTGTGTGCACAAATCTGTGTCTGTGTGTGTGTGTGTGTGTGTGTGTGTGTTTGTGTGTGCACATCTGGGTATATCTGTGTGCACATGAACATTTGTACCCAATGGTCAGCAAAGCTCTAATTCTGAAAGTGAACCAAGGTCCAGCTGAAGCTCCATGACTATCTGGAGGAGAATGTGCCCTGTCACTATTCTGTTAGACACATGTTATTGTCAGCTGTGCATTTTACTAAGTTGTATAAACACAATCAGTGATAGTTTCCTGAAAAGAGAGACAAGAAAATGAAGAACTTTAAAAGACCATGTGTGTAATGAGTGCAGGCAGGATGCATGTGTAATACAAGAACACTGAACTGTGCTGTGTGGGGAACTTGCTCTGGCCAAGCCCAGGAAACTGAAGGAGTGAAATTGCAGAGCTGTGTTGAAACACAGTGTGTGGTGGGGGCTGCCAGGCTGGTGAGGGCCGTGATACAGAGAGTCATATACTGGGAACTAGCTGTGTGCCAGACCCCCAGTTCAGTACATTATATATATTCTGATGGCACATCACCCCTGCAAGACAGGCAGGATGGGGCAGGTTTGAATCAAAAGAACTCTCCCAAGATCACTCCTAAGTGACAGAAAGTAGGAGGTCCACATGGGAGGTTCTGAAGCCTCCTTACCACTATGAAAGGATGTCTTTGGTTGCAGTATTCATCAGTGCATATTTAAGTTTTTCTACTTAGCTGCTCCTTTGAGAACTTGATCAATAGTCACCGCTTTCAAGACTTGTCAGAAAAACAAATCTAAGCAACCCCAACCAGACTGAACAAGCAGAACTCAGCTTTCCCTGCAGAAGGTGCCATACCCACCCACTAACTCTCTCTAGCTCCAGCTCTGATCTTTCTGGGATACAAGAGACAAGAAACTCTAGAAGACAAAATTTAGTTTCAATGGCTGACAGCTCCTATTGGAAAATCTTACACTCTTGTCAACATACCTGTTTCTTATACTTTTCTTTTTAAGAATTGGTTCTAATTTGTTCAATAGAGAATATTTACATGATGCACCAACCTGAAAGTTCTAAATAGTATATAATTAATCTTCTTTCCACTAAAGTCCAATCTACCCAGATCTTACCTGTGGTTGCTCAAAGCAGATTACTTGATTGTGAGCATCTTGGATCTTTCCAGAGACTGTTAACATACATACATGTAAGCAAACACTGAAGTGTGCATCACTGCCTTTTTTATTAGAGACTGTAGAAGAAACTACAGACCAGCTGATACTTTGCTTTTTTCACATAAAAATATGCAAGAGACACAGCTTGCTTTATTGCTGCAAAAAGAACTTTTTTATGTTTCTAAGCTACTACAACATATTTTGTTATGTGTATACACACTAACGTGTTTAGATAGTCCCCACTAATGGGCATTTGTTTTTCTTTTATTTGTTATTATTTATGGATGATGATAAATATATTAGTCTGCAATAATTTTCAATTTCTGCCATAACAAGTAACTACAAACCCAGTGACTTAGAACTCATGTTTGGTATTTCAGTTCTGTAGCTCAGAAGTCTGGATATGCTGGGCAAGGTCTACTCAGAGTCTCACAAAGGTAAAGTCAAATTGTTAGCAACTGGGCCCTTGTCTGTCAGTTGTGCTTTTAGGCTCACTGAAGTATTGGCAGAATCTAATTCCCTACAGTTGTGGAGCCCTGTTCCTGTTTGCTAATGGCTCTGAGCCAGGATCCTGTCTGATTTCAGAAGCAGTCTCATTACCATATGGCTCCCTCCCCGGTTACAGTAGAGAGGACTGTGGTGATACTGTGTTCCCCAAAATATTGTGCACCCTAATAAACTTATCTGGGGTCAGAGAACAAAACAGCCACTAGATATAAAGGCCAGAAAATAGTGGCATACACACCTTTAATCCTAGCATTCAAGAGGAAGAGATCTGTCTGGATCTCTGTGAGTTCAAGGCCACACTGGAAACAGGTAGGCGTGGTAACAAGAGCCTTTAATCCCAGGAAGTAATCGCGGGAAGCAGAAAGGTATTTAAAGTGTGAGAACTAGGAACTAGAGCTGGGTAAGCTTTTAGGCTTTTGAGTAGCAGTTCAGCTGAGTTTCATTCTGGATGAGGACTCAGAGGCTTCCAGTCTGAGGAAACAGGATCAACTGAGGAAATTGGTGAGGCGAGGTAGCTGTGGCCTGGTCTGCTTCTCTGATCTTCCAGTATTCACCCCAACACCCAGATCCGGGTTTGATTTTTATTAATATGCCTTTTAAGATTTGTGCTATAGAGGACTCCTGTTTGAAGTCTCTGTGACTTCCCTTTCTGCCACTGGCAGGAGAAAGCTCATTACTTTTAGGAGTCACATGGTCAGACCAGACTCATCCAAATAACTTCAATATTTTAAAATCAAGGTAATGTCATCCCTGAGAATGATAGTTTATCATAAAGACAGATGGAAGAAGTTAGAAAATTCTGCCTCCAGTACATCACCCACTTTGTACTTCCTATATTCTGTTGTTATTTTTCAGTGTTTTAGTTGCGTTAACTCGGTCATCACTGAAATCCGCCAAGGGGTCTGGTGTGATTTCTATCTCACAGATGAGTGATCTGAATCACAGGGAAGACAAATAAATTGCCAAAGGTCACAAAGCTTGGGAGTGATGGAATCACTGCCAACAAATTTATGCTCATGCACTGCTCCTTACTTTTGTAAATAGAGTTGCCCTGGATAGATAATTCTGTCTGCTAACCACTGCACCAAGTAGAGACCTGTCAGCAACAGAGGCAACACATTCAAGAGTTCAACTGAAGAGAGCATATTAAAGCAACTGCTTTAGAAAGATGGGCAAGGTGAATGAACTCCACTAAAGATGGTGAATGGACAGAGCTTAAATAAGAAGCCTGGGTCTTGCTTCTCCATCCCAAAGCCCACCAAAGGGAAAACAACTGTGTTACTTGAGGCTGGCAAGAGCTGGAGCCATGGAAGAGAATTCCTGTCATGTGACCTAAGACCGAGTACCACCATTGCTGGAAACAGCAGGAAGGTGGCAGGTGGAAGTAGGTAAAGATGTACCTCTGTCCTTTCTTCTGGATTTTCAATCTCCTTACATCAGCTAAACTCAACTAGAAGCCTGAATGACATCCTCTCTAGCTGGAGAACCAGGCATAGAAAATTGGAGAATGGTAACGATTGAGAATGAGTAGAAAATGACTGAGCAAGACTAGAGAACAGTTATGAGTGAGGAGAAATGACTGAGTGAGAATTTGCATCCTAGCGTGTCTTTGAGTCCCATGGTTAGAAATACAGTTTCTACCAGTACTCACCTTGAAGATAAGAGTGTTTCTCAATGACAGCAGAGACTGTAACTGAAGACCACCCTGGGATGCTGGGGTTTTTAAATGCTCACACAGTATTCATAAATGTGCCTGATTCCACTGTGTTTTTAAGTCCCTAAAAGGCAGAGCAAACTGTATGTTAGTATGCTACACACACAGCACACACTGACTGGGAAGGGCCAACCATTTGGAGTTCGGAAATGCTGTGAACTGCTTGAGGACCCAATTTGAACTCGAACTTGGCCATATTTGAGGATTTGATTTGTAAAACTAAATAAATGCTACAAACCAGGCTTCTTGTTTTTCTAATGAGCTGGAGGTTGTATGTTAGTGTACCACTGTCCTTAACTAGTTCTTTGTCCAAGCTCCAATTAAACCATTAGTCTAGGTTTTCTCAGGAAAGGGACTGAAGCAATGTAGCCAAAATGTGTGCTGTCTTGGCACGATTTCTCAGAGAGCTCATTGTACACTGTCATCCTTCTTCTCAATAAGATGGCCAGGTAAAACGATTTGCCTGTCACACAGATCCTAAGACCACTGAGCTCTGGAAATTGCATCAGTGAAACAGGATGCGGCGCATCTGGAATGCATCCATCATACAAAAACATTTATGGTGCGTCTTGTTTGCCAGTGCCAATTAGCATAGGATCAATTTAATGATCCAGTCAAAACACCTTTATTGCTTGTGTCTCTGTGACTCATTAAAATAATCACTCTTCCATTTTATCTCCAACAGCCAAGCAGAAACATTTGGCATCTTCTCTCTACTCCTGGATCCTATGACTCCCATTAAAATCAGGCCTATTCCATGGCAACATACCCCATCGTTTACTCCAGGCCCATTCAGTTTGAAATTTTAGATGGATTTTAAGGCATTTCCTAATACTTTACCGAAAGAAAAGTTTTGAGACCCTCTTGGAAGTTCTGATTAGGCTGGGAAGGTGCTATGCAATCTATGTATAAGCTCACCCACTCCAACATCTCATTTTTTAACAGAAATATTTCATTACCACAGCCTCATTAAGTGTAGGCTATCATTCATTGCTCAGACATCATTCAGTTAAGCACACTCAGTTGTTTTAGTGACACACCAAACCAGGAATCATCTGTGAGCCTCCATATCAATACATTTGACTCATGATAGCCTTGCATTCCACCTTCTCCACTCAGAGTCAATGTCTGTGTATGTGTCCTAGACTCCTACAAGTTTACAGAGGAAGATTTCAGCTCTATGCAGAAGAAGCATTATCCCTTCCCAGAGGTGACCTTGCTCTTCTCCACTTGGGCTGTGCTGACATCACACTCTTACAATGGGTCTGGAGGTAGCTGAGAAACGGTGGAGCTTGGGGAGGGAACCATCCTACTGCAAGGTGACTGCCCTAGAGCAGGACAGGAAATGTATGGAAAGGAAGTCAAGCTTCCTTGGGGAGGAGGGAAGATTCAGGGGTATTTTAGGGCTCAAAACATACAACACAACATGATAATGTACATGTTTCTATTCCAAGTCTCAGAATATCATTTCTTATTCACAAATGCTTTAGTCAGCAAGTGATACCTGGAACAGTTAAATGTTCAACCTGTGTTGCCTCTCTGCAACACATGTACCGAGCACATGACCTAATTTTCAGTCACATCTACATGCTGGGTAAGAACAGTCAGGAACCGACTTTTTGGCTTCTTCACTCTTTTGTTTTGATTTAGAAGCTCAATCTTCAGTCTCTCCCTTCCCTTCCCTTCCCTTCCCTTCCCTTCCCTTCCCTTCCCTTCCCTTCCCTTCCCTTCCCTTCCCTTCCCTTCTCTTCCCTCGCCTCCCCTTCCCTCTCCTTCCCTTCCCCCTTTGTCTCTTCCTTTCTTCTCTATTCGTTTCCTTTGTGAACTAGCCAAGGCAATTAGGAACAGCCAGACTACAAACGGCAATCCTCATCATGTTAAGAACCAGCCTCCAGAGGCTACTTTGCACGTACCTGCTCTGCATTGCACACCGCTGATGACTTGACAAATCTTACTATTCGTGAAGATTAGTGTCCTGATTGTCTCAGGCAGACATCCATGGATTCTTAAAAATGAACACAGCATGGAAGAGACGGCTCGGTGGTTAAGTGTGCTTGCTGATCTTGCAGGACACCAGAGTTCAGTTCCTAGGTGCCTAGGTTAGGGAGCTCACAGCCATCTGTAACTCCAACTCCAGAGGATTAAATGTCTTCTTCTGACCTTCCTCATTTGCCTGGACGTGCACACATACACAAACAATGAACCTAAAAACACATAATATGCACAATGGAATCCTCAAATCCCATTTGAGGGTCTGTTTCCTTGGGTCATTCTTTATACAGATTACTATCTCAACTAAGTTATAAGTAAGAAACAAATATGATAGGCAAGTAGTTTAACTTAAGAGAACATAATGAAGGAAATATTTTAAGTTTAGAATCTTCTGATAAACAGAAATATGTAATTATATATACTTACATACATATATCACACACACGTGTGTGTGTGTGTGTGTGTGTGTGTGTGTGTGTGTGTGTGTGTGTGTGTGTGTAACAAGTTTAGGGATGCAGGAAAGTCCAAAATTTGCAAAATTCAGATCTTAGTTTGAGTCTGAAGATTGACTGGCATGGTGCTCTGATCTATGTAGTGGTTAGTATAAGAAATGTTCCCCTGTAGGCCCTGGTGTTTGAACACATAATCTCTAACTGATAGTACTGTATAGGGAGTTTAGCTTTGGTGGAGGAAGTGCATCACTGGAGGTAGGCTTTGAGACTTTAAAGCCTTCTGACACTCCCAGGTTGCTCTCTCTGCTTTGCATGTGCTTTTGACAATGTGAGCTCTCTGCTTCCTGATGCTGCCACCGTGCCTGCTGCCTTCTGCTGCTCTTTCCTGCCATGATGGACTCTTATCTCTGGAACCATAAGCCAAAGCAATCTCCCTCTTCCCTAAGCTGCCTTCAGTCAGAGTGTTTTATCCCAGCAACAGAAAAGTAGCTAATACACCATAGAAGGAGGAGCTGATGTCAGCTTTTTAATACACATATATTGTATATATAAATATATATTATATGTTAATATATAGCCAGTCCTTCAACTAATTGGATGAAGCTTATCTGCAATTATAGGGAGCAAAGGGGCAATATATTCTTCTTAGTCTACTAATTTGAAAGTAATCTCATCCAAAACACTCTTAGAAACCACCCCAAGAGTGTTTGAACAAATGTAGGCACTCCACAGATTAGACCAGTTGACAGAGAGAAACTTGTGGGTACTAAGTAAAAAGACTTGCTATACTTAGTGAACATGTCTCAATATATTTATGTAAACTTTAGGATGACATGTAAAATGCACTAATGTTTGCTGTATTGCAGTTATTAGGGAATCTAGAAACCAAAGCAGAGTTCTGAGTATCCAAAGATTAGCTGCAGCGGAAGTCTGTTACCAGCATTCATCTATAGAAACCATGGAGAAGGACTAACATCATCAGAGTCTGGTGATGGATGACAATAGCCATGGGAAACTCAAAACTCCATCTGACTCTAGCTGTGACCATAGAGAAACACAATCTATTAGGATCACCCTTGATAACTCAGGGATGTCTCTCTCTCTTCTGCCCTCTCATGGTGTACCTCCTTCCCAGGCATCTAACTGTAAGGAGAGTTAAGAGCAGAAAAGCCTCCAGTGTGCTCTGTAGGTCAGCTCATGGAAGATAAAGCATGGCAACAAAAAACTGAGGCTAGACATGGAGAGCCCCTGGAACACCAGTTTCTCTCCTGTTACCAGTACAGTCTCCCATTACCCATGGGGGAGGTGTCTAGACCCACAGACAGCAAAGACATTTGCATATGCTCTATTTTCTTTGTGCATATGCAACTATGGCAAAGTTTAATTAATGAATTAGGCATGGTATGAGATTAGTGATAACTAATACTACAATATGCTACAATAATATATTCTAATGAAAGTTCTGTGACTGTTTTTTTTTTCTGTGTGTATGTCTCTCTCCCTCTTTCTCTTTGTCTCAAAACATTTCTCTGTGTTCATCTTTTATTTTGTGATGATGGAGAGGAGACAATACCCAGGCAATGAGATGAATGGTGAATGGAGCAGGCACTGCCCCATAGAATGAGGCCACTATTAACCTTCGGAGGACATTCAAAATGAGGAGCTTCAAGCCATAATGGTGATGTCAAGGGTTAGATGTAGGAGTGTGTGGACTGATGGCTAAGGGGGTTTTCAAGTGGTTGGAGGGCAAGGGGTGTGCACCATGCAGGTGCACTGGACAAAGGGATGGTTAATTCTCCAGGCAGGATGAAGTGGGGCTCTGTGATGGTTCATTATGCTTCTCAGAATAGCGTGAGATTTAAATTTTATGAAGTGTTTATTTCTGGAATTTTCCATTTAATACTTTGGAGTTGAGAATGACCCCTGGGAACTAATACCACAGACTATGAAATCGTGAGTAAGGGTGGGGGGATATGCTGCAGGTGCACATTAAGTTCACAGAGGTGGACTTGCTTAGCTGAAGAGAAGATGTATTTGTTCTTTTCACAGCGTTCCCAAAGTTCACTAAAGCCTGTGTGTGAGCCCCTGACCCACAGCTTATCCAAGCATGTGATATTGAATGGCAGAGCCTTTGTCAACACCATTGAAAAGGGTTATCTCCATGTGGTTTCATCTTTACATTTCTTTTTCCTGTGAGGAAGCTTAATATCCTTTCATAAAAATTCAACACCAAGGGACAGAGAATGCAACTCAGTTCATTTTGGCCTTAGGAAGAAAGACAGCCCACAACGCAACAAAATAAAGCCACCACAACAGCAAAACACCGGTCGGTCTGTCTGGACGCACAGTTTTGGTCTAAGGACTTAGGATCTCCCCAAGTCTCCGTGTGCATCCCACCTCCTCTCAATCTCAGGCTTTCCTTCTCACAGCTCCAACCTGTTCCTGCACTAGGGCCGGCTCTGCAGTCCTCGCCTGCACCCTGCCCTTGTCTCTGCTGCGTTGCTGTGGGCTAAACCCCAGGACTGCATACCCTTCCACCTGTATAAATGCCTTCACGAATGTCCCTATCATCATCACTCCATTAAACTACACATGGTGTGCTCCTCTGCCTTCCAGAAGGAGCCAAAGTGCAACCTGAATGAACATCTACAGGCCTGCTATTGCTCGAAGTTCAGAATCTACAGGAGATGAATATTCTTCCTGGTTAAGTATTAATGCGATTTGTCAAAATCCAGCAAGGTGATTAAATGAATACCATAACTCACACTATGCTTGCAGGGAGATGTGACAACTGATATTAAACCTTTCATATGGAGAAACAGAGATGAGAAAACAGGGCTCAGTGGCCTCTGACCTCCAGCAGCTGAACACTTATCAAGGCCCCAACCCTGAGGTGAGCCCAACTCTCTAGTCATACAATTTCAGCCACATTGGAAAGTTATCTTTTTTCCTCTTTAATCTTCCATGGCCCCATTAGAGGTAGGCACTTTTGGTGAGAGTCCCTCTTCTGGGCTGTGTCTGTTTGGGTCTTGTTTCCTGAGGGAGAGGATTTGGGGTCCTGAAATGACCTCAAAGGCTGACGACAATTGCAAGAGACTATTGGATATGGAGTTTGGATATACACTCTTAAAAAGTTACAAGGCAGCAACCTTGGGAGGCCAGTTTTATTGTACTCCCAGGTCAAAAATATGAAATGGCCTTACGTTTCCCGCGTAGCTGGGAGTCAGAAACCCCACAACTGTAGCTAGAGAAGTCTGTGTTTACCCTTCTTTTCCACACAGCTTCCTGTGTATCCTATAGAAAGTAGCTTTATTTATAATTTCTCTGTAATTAGGAACGAACCTTTTTATATCTAGCAACTCTGAGTGATAAATCCATACACACCCCCACCATTACTCTCTCTCTCTCTCTCTCTCTCTCTCTCTCTCTCTCTCTCTCTCTCACACACACACACACACACACACACACACACACACACACACACACACTGCACACTACGTTAACTTTCTTTGCAGATCAGGAAAAAGCTTAAGGAAAAAGCAGACTCATTCTCACTTTCTCCTGCGGGTGCCACACTTATCACAGGACATCTATTTGTGTACTAGGCTAGACATTCCAGAAGATGGAAGAACTTAGCTTACTCAGTCTATGTGGTTCAGGGTTCTGACAGGCCAGATTTGAATCAACCACTCCTGGAGGCAGGTACAGAGTCAGAGTTACTAAACTACATGGACTGGGTGATAGCTAAGATGTTCAGTTATACAGTGAGAGATCAAAAATGGCATTACGTGAAGAAGGCTAACTACAGCTGGCTGGTATATACCACAGGCTTCTCTATAGCCTGTGATTTTGATGGCCCAACAATATACATGTGCGATTGCATTAATATATATCCCTTCAAGAATACTTATACCAACTCAATCAAGTTATCATTAGATGCTTTTTTGAGGGGGACTGCACAGATCTGTCTAACCACTGCTGTAAGCCCAGGCATTCTAGTTGATTCTTCCTGGACAGATCCTAGTGTAACTCCTCCTGGCCTATTAATCTATGGTTCCAATATAACCAGAGCATGAAGAGACAGAGGAAGAATACTCTCTGGTTTGGGGCTGTGGTAAGCACCCTAGCCAACTGGTGGCTCTACTATCTACAAGGATCTCCTTCGTCTTTTACCTTAGATGGCCCTGAGGGGCTGGGAACTTTCCTGGAGTCCCATCTCTTGTCTCTTTGGCCGCTGCTCACTGTGAGGATGGGCTTGGAATATAGGGATTGTCTTAAGGATTGCATAATCACTGCTCATTGTTTTCTGGTCTGGAGTTTCTCTGGACAAATAATTTTTATAACATATTCCAAGTCATTAACCTGTAGCATAGGTAGCATATTGCATGCTGTCTACTGACAATATAGCTCAGAAACATTAGGTTCCCCTACTATTGCTATATATCGCTAGCTGCTCGTCACCTGTGCCTGCTGACAATCCTCCAGTTCTCCTCAGCCTCACATGGAAATGAACAGAGCATCCTCAGCTTGTCTTTAAGTGTCAATGTCTTCACTGGTTATTTCTTTCCAGCTCTGCCTCTGGTTCTCTCAGGGGTGGAAAGCCAGAGAAATTCTAGAATATGGAGACCATTCACATATTATTCCCTCTGAGTGCCTTTCCCACCTCATATGTGTGAGACTAGAGTTCCATGTCTCCAGCAAACAGCAGGAAGCTTCCCATTTAAGTTTGCATTTACACATTTTCTATGGGTCGTACTAGAACAGTATTCAAAAATTACATTAAAAAGTCTTAATTAAAAACAAGCTCCCTTTACCTCCATCAGTTACCCACTAATTTCCTCTCCCCAACCTTGATCATGATGATTCATTTTTCTGCTCTTCTTGAAGTCTTAATGTATATGCCAGTAAATACCAGCAGAGGGCCTTCTCCATCCCTTTGGCACCCAAGTGACAGCAAGCTGTTCATAGTCCTCTATTCTTTTCCTCTATACAGCTATTCATTGTGTGGGCCTTCCTGTCATGAGCTCCTAACGAAATTACTGACTCCTTTTGATGAACTTTTGAGTCTTGCACCGTCTGGCTCAAATTGTGTCTCTGATGGTGATGACACAGGTGGATCTCTATTGCTTGCTGTTTGGAACAATGCTGTACCCAGTAATTTAATGTGTGCCTCATCTTAGACGTGTGTTTGTGTGTGTGTGTGTGTGTGTGTGTGTGTGTGTGTGTGTGTGTGTACATATGGGACAATGGACACACAAGCTTAATTGCTGGGCTTGAACCTACATGCAGTTATAGTTTTAACAGATAAGCCTAATTTGGTTTCTTTGAGGTTTGTTCCATTCTTACTGGTAAAATAGGAGAAGGTCTATCTCATTGTAACAACACCTTCTTAATGTGCCCTCAATGCCAATTTTCTTGATTTGCCAATACAACAGGTGAAAATGTTATCATATTTTAATTTCTGCTTGTATGGTGAGTGAGGTTAAGCAGTTTCTAATATGAAATGCTCCAGAGAATTTTAATTGCAGGAGGGAATAAAACAAACAAACAAACTAGCTCAGGCCTTAGGAAAAGGGACGTGCCTTTAAACTAAAAAGTCAAAGGCAAACCTAGAGCACATAGCTTGTCTACATACAAGGAATCTATCACTGGTACCAATGCTTGCACAGTGCACACAGCGTGCCTAGCTACAAGGATTCTAACACTGGCACCAACGCTTGCACAATTCTTTCTCATTTGCTCATCCCTTTCTCCTTCCACTCCATCTTTCTCTAGCTGCCCTACCCCCACCCTACTCCACCAGTCCTCCGTGTTTGCTGGCTGAGGATGCTCCCAGACTGCATATTCATAGCTTTTTGTCAGGGCTGCATTAATTCAGGACCTCACTTCCTATCAGTGTAGGCTTGGACACCTGGGATTAAGAAATCAGTTTGCAAAATACACCAGTCAGTATGTCCATCAGTGATGTATATGTAAAAACTTCAAGACACATTGCTAGGAGAGAAACTTAAAGACATTTGTGTAAAACAGTTGTGCAAAAATAAAGGGGAAGAAGAAATATCTTTTCCTATTTGAGGGGTTGTTGTTCTCAAGTGATACAACTTAGCAAACTATGATGTACCATATATATTATCCACATTTGACAAGAAACTATTACTTTAAAAACATTAAATAAAACATTATATTTTATAAGTACTGTATGTTATATGGAAATACAGTGTCTAAAATAAACTATTGAAAATTGGCCAAAAAAACTTTAAATATTTTTGTCTAAAGCTATACAGTAACTGATAGAGACAATAAGCATGACTATGAACCTCTGATCGTGCTCAGCATGCTTTTGTCCATCAACAGTGGTAAAATCTTGCTTTGAGCACACTGGCGATCTACACTAGCTCCTCACACTGAAAAATAAGCTGAAGATTTTCACTGTGGACTCTAGATGGCACTGTTGCCACAGGCTAGCTCTGCTGCAATGCGGTACAGACAGATCTTCAGAGTGAATGTTCTAGAAGGTGGAAGAAAAGCAGCTCATTTAATTTACACAGCTGACGTTGTAGCACCTGCACTCAGAATTACAGAGGACAATTCCATTGTCATCACATTTTCCTCTTAAAAATACATGATGAAAATACTGGTGAAGCGTGTATAATGTTACAGCACACCCCACAACTCAAGCTTATTCCCAAAATCTTATGCCACCTTATCCCACGAATACTTTAAATAAATATTCTCTTCAGATATAGTCATGGACATGAGAGCAGATATGAAGAGGTATCTCCTTTCCTTCTTGATTGTTTGCACCAATGTTCTACACGGATATCTGTTTTAAGATGACTAGCAATGCATGCTGAAAGGAATGTCTGCATTCGAATCAGAAGAAAAACCTTGCTCCTTTTTACAGCTTCTCAGAGTCCCCGATGGAGCGTAAGTTTTTACATATGCCTCACTGATGGCTGTGTTGACAGGTATGTTTTATAAACAACCACATAATCAATACATCTTTAGTTCATGGATACGTATAACTGTAATGTACCTTCTTGAAGTAAAATTGAGAGCTTCAAGCTTTGTGTGTTTGTAATTTTGACAAACCTCTCCAGATAGATTGTAGCTCCTTCGCACCCTCACCAGCACATATGGTGGTTCCCAGTTCTCCATAAGCTGAAGTTGCAGTGTTGTGAAGGTGATGGATACTGTAGCTAGGACAGCTACTAAGGCTCTGGGGTCTCATTTTTATCCCCAATGGTTTAAGTTAAGATAAACATCTATTTGTTGAAGAAACATTGTTTCTTTTTTTCATTTACAAGAGTTAAAGCCCCCAACTCTAAGTGTCGGAAACAACAAGAAGAAATTTAATCTTCAAATAAGGGGGGCATACATGATGCATATTCTCTCTCTTCCTCTCTGTATCTCTCTGTCTGTCTCTCTGTCTCCTATGTCTCTGTCTCTCTCTGTGTCTCTGTCTCTCTGTGTCTTTGTCTCTAACTTTCTCTGTCTCTCTGTCTCTGTCTCTCTGTGTATCTGTCTCTGTGTCTCTGTCTGCCCCCCCCTCTCTCTCTCTTTGTGTGTGGGTGTGTCTCACACCTTTATCTTACGTGGTTTTGTTTTTTCACCTGGGGAGTGAGTCCTTGCAATTCTGGAACATCTAGGTTTTATGAATTTTCTCAGCCAGATCTAAGGATAACTCCTTGGGTCCAGGATTTTACATGAGATTGAGGAGGACAGTCATCCTCAATCAATGTACAAGCTACTTATTGATAAACAATAGCAGAACTGCAATAAAACCCTATGGGAAATGCAGGAAAAGGGACCATGGCCGAGTTAACAGGAGTGAGGCTAGAGGCTGTGCTGCACTGTAGAGTTTCTTGGCAATAAAAACGCCAGCTCATCTGGTTCTGTTCTCTAGGAGATTTTTCTTATTGAATTGGCTGTGCTTTGGACATTCCCATGTTTATATCTGAGTTAGGGAGACTTGAGGTTACCTTAAGAATGGATCACCACTAATCTGAGTTCTGAGTTTTAAACTGATAACCAAACCGTAACTAAAGAAACCAAGCCTCAGACAGACAGGGAGCCTTTGCCCACAGTCAGAAAGGACCCAAGCGAGTTCCTTTCGCCAGAACACTGGCACCTTGATGTGCTTGCTCTCTGGGAACTGGCTTTCTTTTTAGCGTTTATATGACTGTTACAACTTTCCTTTCTATCAGCAACAAAGAGACACCCATGGTCCAACTCCCAACCATGCATTCAGCGCCCTTAGCTCTTCTGCCTTTAAAGGGGAACAAAGTAATAATACTTCTCAGTTCATCCTCAAGAGGTCATCTGAATCACAGAATGTCATTTCGCACCTACAATAGATAGAAATTCTAGAAGGAAAAAGAAGCTTGACAAGCCAATATATGGAGTTAATTCAGTGCCAGGTACTTACGCACATGCTTAGGACCTTATACTTCTATGAATTAGTTGACTCTATTATTTATTAACTGTATCTATTGGATATTTACATACGTATTGGATAATACATTGCTATGACACACACCCCCACACCCCCACACACCCACACACTGTGGGCTCTCTTTTATCCTTACACCTATGTGCTGTGTCCTCATGCCTGTTTTATCAGTGTTACAATTTATTATTTTTCTTGGATGCTGTCTGGGTATGTATGTATGTGATAGCATAAAATCAATCAAACAGCATATCTTAGTATAATATGCACCCGACTAAAATATTCTTGATTTGATTTTCTAGAGTATTTTATATTTAGAGTACTCTGAACTAGTCCTCTTTGGTGGGCATTTAGTTCTGTTTATATCTCTCACTGCTACAAACAATACCTAAAGAATTTCATGCCCATTGTCATTCTTCACTTGTCCAAGGACATTTGTAGAATAAATTTATAAATGTAGAATTGCAGGGTAATAGCCCATGAAGTTTTATTTTAATAAATATTCCCACATTGTCCTTTATAAACATTGCCAACATCTGCCTCATCAGCAGTGCATGAAGGTGCTTATTTCATAGTGTGGCTCATGTAGTTTAAACAATTGGATTTTTCCCCCAATCCGACAGGTAGAATAGAATTTGTCTACATTGCAAATGGCTTCTCTTGTTTTGAGTAAGATTGGGCAAGTTTTTAAAAGTTTATGAGAGGCTAGTGGAAAGATTAAGGCTTTGCCAGTTTCTGGCATTGGCAAATCAAGTACAGTTAGGCTTAATGGACAAGTGGTGATTTGTTCTTCAGCAGGACGTATAGATGGTTTGTGAGCACTAGCTTCCAGGTTTCTGTGAAAAGGAATCTCAGGGAAGCATGTAGGCCCATGTTTCCTCTTCAGACTATGTGCCAAGGGACAGCGATGCCTCCTTGGTTCTGAGGGTATGAGTCTTCTCAGATTTGACTCATCTATGTTATTTGTGACTCAGGCAGGCAGCTCATATGTAGGTGTGGGGTGAGCTAGTTAAACGAATCGTTCCTCTCTGGGTGGATGTTCCTGCCCTTTCCATTGTCTCTCCTCAGCCTGTGATACAATCTTCCAGAGAGTGAGCAGACAAGCCGTGGCTCCAGGGAAAGATGGCTGCACGCACACTACTTTTTCCATTCATCATTTTCTTTCTGTGGCGTCTGTCTTTGCAACCTAGTGCTGATCTCTTGTGCAATAAGCAGAAGCCAAACACAGCAAAAGCTGTACTTTCCAGATTCTAAATCCAAATGCAAAGAGGGAATAAAATGTGCAATGGAAGGTTGTGCCCACGGATGCCCAAACAACTATTCCTGCATGAAACTGGTGTCCCTCCAACGGGCTATTTATTTCTTTTACTAAGTTGCTTTAATTGACCAAATGTTTTGTTTTTATATGCACACAGCTTCAGACTTCTGTTTGATGAGCAGGAGCCACAGCTAATTAGAAAACTCAGGAAATATAATGAGACCCTAGAAAACATTTTAAAGTATTAAGTACCTTCATTAGAGCCTTTTCATAAAACGCCCTTATGCATTACTGAGGAAAGATCATGAGCTTTGGAAACAGCAAATCTAGATCAAGTGTGGATTCAGTTACAGCTCTCAATGTGATACTGAGAGGATTATCAAAGCTCTATGAGCTTATCTATCAGATAATTAAGAATCTGCATTCATTCAGTAAATATTAAAGGGACCATTAAGCCAGCACTGTGGTATCTGCAACACAGTGAGTGGTCAAAGATATTTGCCCAGCAGACACTATATTAAAGCCCATACACAAAGTGAACAAGACAGCACCCTACATTAAGACAACTTTACATTATGGTGTTATTATGATGTCAAATAAGGAGATTAGATACTGTGGGGCCATTAACAGTCCTTTTAAACAGCTAGTTGAGAAAAGAATAGAAAACAAAATACGAAGTGATTATATGAAAGTTTGAGGAGTTTTGATTTCTCCAGTAAGCGCGTGTCATAGAACAGATTTCAAGAATGGTTTGAATGTTTGTTGATTTACAACAAGAAGTACTTCAATTCCTGAATGCCAAGAAGGCTGTAAGCAAAAGTGTTTGCAGTCAGAAGGGTTTAGTGAAGGCAGGCACCTGAGCAGGTGAGGTAGTTATGTGGGCTGAGGTTTTTGTGTTTGGATAGAGGTTTTCAAACTCTAGCCATCTCCTTAAAATGCAGTGCTGGGGGCTGGACAGATTGCTCAGCAGAAAGACCACAGGCTGCCCTTCTAGAGGACCTGGGTTTGATTCTCAGCACCCACATGGTGGCTCACTAGCATCTGTAATTCCAGTTCCAGGGGATCCAATCTCCTCTTCCAGCCTCTGTGGATACCAGCCACACATGTGGTCCACAGGCATACACTTAGGCAAAACTCCCATACATGTAAGTAATTAAGATAAAAAATTAAAGTAGAAAACAAAAGATCGCATTCTGACTCAATAGGTATGGCCTGATCTCAAGGTGGGCCTGTCTGTCAAGTTCTCAGATGGTGCGAATGCTGTTCTTAGTTCCCAGTTTAGAAGTGGTGGGAGTGGAAAGGGGAGACACGGAATAGAGCACCCTATCATATGAGCCGGAGAGATGGTTCAGTAGTCCAGAGTGAGAACTGCTCTTCCAGAGGATCTGAGTTTGGCTCCAGGCACCCATATCAGGGGGCTCACAACAATCTGTAACTCCAACTACAAAGAGATCCTCTGCCTCTGGCCTCCACGAACATCTGCACTCATAGGGACCCCTACCCCCCCCCCCACCCCATGCACATAATGTATGAAAAAAGAAATAAGAAAGTTCCTAAGAGCTGTGGAAGAGAAATGAAAAGAGATGTCCAGACAGATATAGATGCCCTGTAAGTGCCAAGGACTTAAATAAGGTGAAGACGCACCCTGGAAGTGAAACCATATGCTTGCATGGCCTTCTCCAATTTCCTCAGCAGTCCAGATGTAGAAGCACAGATGACAGATGATTGCTATGAGAAGGAAACTTTATTTCATTTTGAAAGTACCTATTATCTTGCCACCCACTTGAAAGGCACATTAAAATGCTGACATTCGTTTCTGTGGTAGAAACCATCCACAGGATGTAACGTAACAGCAATAGGACCGAATAACTCTCCCGCTGCAGTCCTTATATCCCATTTTCATGGTTGTCGGGCAAGTCAATCAAGCCATGACTGCCAATGTCCCCTTTTCTCAATGCAAAGCTTTCTAAATTGGTGGTACCTAAATTGAATCTGGAGGTGTTGGTCAGGTAATTTTAACTACTTCCAGAAAGTCTAGTTTAATTTTTTTTGGGGGGGAGGGAGTTAAGTCCACATATTTTTAAAGCTTCTAGAATATTAATTCAAGGTGATTCGATCATAGATAGCCCTTTTAGAAATACTGCTGTCCATCAAGCACCATCCACCATCCTATTAGACATCCCAGGGTCTTTGCTGTTCGGGTTAATATACCTGGGATTCCTCTTTTTATCCATTGTTTCCTGAAAGGCTCACTTTCATCATAATGCCATCATCCACAGGTCTCTATCTACCACTCTTAACTGGTAACTAATATGTCTCTTTGGCATCGCAATAGCAATGCCTACATGATATGCATGGCATTAATCAATGCTTGCTCATGATGCCATATGCTATTATTAATAATTGTGGGTACTGTATCAGCACTTTGGGATGTGATGCCTCTAAATGCAGGAACTTGTCTCTGACTAGCATATCATTGACCTGGAAGATGCCCTGAAAGTACGAGAGGCTGAATGAATAGAGAGAGGAACAAACACCAGACTGAATAGAGAATCAAAAAAAAAAAAAAAAAAAACCAGAAAAATTGATAGGGAAACCAAAAGCAAGAAGTGTAGTGGAAAATAAAGATGTGATAAGCAGAATATTGTAAAGAAAAAAAATAGGGTTTAGCAGGAAGAAGATCATTAGAGCCTGGAAGACAATGTAGGTGATTTAATCACAAATAGTTTTAAGAAACATGAGAAAAGAAGTCTGCAGGCAACTTGAAATAGACTCTTAAGTACCTTTCAAACCCAAGAAAAATAGGTAGTGAAAAAAAATCAATGCATTGAAACCCAACAAAGCTTCAGTGTACCATCCCTTTTCAATCACTCGCACGGAAAATGATGTGTTCAGTACATCCTCCTTCTTCATGTTTGGACCTTTAAATAGGGTATTTGGATTCACAGTCTGTAGCAGGCTCAGATTGTCTCTGCTTCCAGCACACCGCTGTACTTTTTAAATGACACCAGTCTTCCAAGCAAGATTGATTGTAAACTTGAAAAGGTTATGTGTGATGTAATGAATAACACATGCTACCCCTTAAGCGCATCTCCAGAAGGGCACACACACAGCTTTCTGTATGTTCTCATCATTTAGAAAATGTGGGGATGGATCTTAATAATCAAGCCAAAAGAAAACTTCCTATTACACTCACTTAATAACTCATTCTATTGGTGAACACAAAGTTATTAGGAACCAACTATTTTTTATAGTCTACGAATGGCTGTGAATAACTGAGTAGGTGAATGAATACATTATGTGCAAGTCCCATTGCAAGACACTGTGAAAGTACTAAGATAATTCATACCTTGGCCCTTCTCTTAACAGAGATTACAGGCATGTAATGAAAAGAAAACCTTCCTGAAAAACATGGTCAAGCAACCTCACAGAGCACATGTGGAAACACACACTATGAGAGAAGTGGGTGTTGATTGACAGGAGTGTTAGGGCTTCTCAAGAAGCTGTGTTGAAGTTGAACCTTGAGGGTTCTGGACATGCAGAATTGAGTCTTCAGGTGATGACATTGGGGCAAAGATAGAATATGAGGCAGAGTGTGCAAGGAAGACAAAAAGGGCACAGTGTGTGCCAAATGTGGAGTTTCATAAGGGAAGACACGGGGCAACAACCCTGGGTTGTATGGAGGGATTCCATAGAAAGCATTTCAAGTTAGAGCTTGTTGTTGTTATGTGAATTATCCCAACTAAGGTACATAATAACTTGAGCTTTAAGGCTCATGAGGTTCTCCTTATCCAAATATAATTGGTACCATGATGAGGGGCCAATACAAACATCTCATTTGAATTTAAGTCACTTATTCACGATTTCATGATGATTTGTGCATGTGTGATTAGGAGACATGGAGGGGGCTTAATTGAAGCTTTATCTTTTAATTTTCATTTTATTATTGTTTATTTTGTGTATGGATGTTTTGCCTCCATGTATTTTTGTGCTTCAAATGTATGCTTGGTGTCTCAGAGACCAGAAGAGGAAGTCAAATCCCTAGAACTGGAGTTACAGCTTGTCATGAGCCACTACATGATGCTGGGACTAGAACACAAGTACCCAGCAAACCCAGCAACATGGTCTTAACCATGGGCCTTCTCTGCAGCTCAGAATACTGCCTTTTAACTTAGCACCATGATGCATTCATTTGATCTTGGTTCCACACTATAATTTCAATATTCTATTAATGCTTTATATGGACAAAGAATGATTCAAATGGGTTTGGGTGGATTTTTTTATTTTAAAGAAAATTACAAAGGGGCTGGAGAGATGGTTCAGCAGTTAAGAGTACTTGTTGCTCATTCAGAGGATCTGGGTTTGATGCCCAGCACCTACCTGGTGGTTCCCAACCACCTGTAACCCCAGTACCCAGGGAATCTGAAGCTCTTTCTGTTACTTCTGCATGTATCAGACACACAAGTGGTGCATAGCCATACATGTAGGCAAAACACTCATACACATAAAATAAAAATAAAAACTTTGTAAAAAGATAATCATGAAAGTCAGTAATGGAATATCTATATTACAAGATTTTATTTTCAACACAGTCTTAGAGGATTCATTGTGTAAAATTCTTTGAGGTTTTTATGCATTTTCTCAGAAGTTTAATAGTGAAATTATTCTTTGAAATACTTATCATGCCTTTGTTCTGGTCCATTTCTTCTCATGAACTATTAACCCATTTTAACTCTCCCAAGTATTTAACAATGGATTTGTACATGACTCAAATAGTTCCCCATTTTTACTGACTTTTTGACATCCCACAACATTTGTGTTCTCATTCCACGTGTATTTGATATTCTTAATTGCAATGATCTAAAATTGCAGACATTTTTAAACATTGAATGGTAGTGAGTGAGCATCTGATAAGAGGAGACATAGCTGTGCTGAGGCAAGGCACTCAAGTCGGGGATCCACAGAAGTGGCCAACGCATTAGTTAATGTTTTCACATTATGACATGTTTTATGACCCTCTAAAGGCATACACAATAAGTACGTAGATGTTGCTGTTTTTTTATGGCTCCTAGTTTACACATGAGAAAACTGGGCAAGTCACACAATGTGCCCAAGAGCATACAGCTCATGATGGATGGAAGCACATTGCAAGGCAGTCTGGCTATCCAGATTCTCTGAGCAGTGCGGGGTGAGGCAGATGTCCATAGGTGTTGAGTAGGCATGCACAAGGACTACAAGCCAATGAACTATCAGCAGCTCATCTTTCTCCCACTATCTGCTAACTTCTGAATGCTTTCCTTTCTAACATTTTTCCATTTCTATTTTTCCTGAAACATATATAACTGATTTAAAGATCGTTTCTGCTCCAATCCATAAGTTTATAATATTCCATGTAATGCATAGAAATATGTTTTAGAATTTCTTAATGGGGGAACTCCCATCTGGACCAGAGGTGAGTGCCTGGGGTTATAGTCAGAGAGGCAATCACCCCTGGATCCCACCACTGGACACCATCCTGGGAGGACCTGCCCAACTTGGCCTCAGTTTCCGGCCAATTGGAGGGCCCTGTGGGAAGGCTCCCCTTTTCCAAGACTGCAGGCAGACCCTGCAGTCTCCACACCCTGACCCCACACCCATTTGCCCAAGACCCCAGCCACTTCCCGAGACTCAGAGTCCAGCCCCCCAGCTCCTATCTGGCCAACACTCTCATCTGGACCAGTGCTCACATCTGGCCCAGAGCTTCCATCTGGACCAGAGAGAGGATCTCTAAATCTGTCAGCTCTGTCTGGACCAAGTACACTGATAGGACGAAGAATGAACCCAAGAGGAGATGGGCAGACACCAAGGAAGAAATACATACAACAAAATAAAGAGAAACACAGCATCACCAGAACCTAGCCCTTCTCTAACAGCTAGACATGAACATCACGAAATGGAAGAAGACAAAGAAGAAGAAGAAGAAGAAGAAGAAGAAGAAGAAGAAGAAGAAGAAGAAGAAAACAACCATATAAGTAACATCATGAAGAGGCTAGAGCCTTATATAGAAGATATCAAAAATAAAGTGGAGGGACAGACAAACAAAAAATGGGAAGAACGCTATAAAAAACTAGAGGAAAGGACAATTAAAGCAGAAGAAAACAATAAGTCCCTGAAAGAAAATCATGAAACAGCAAGGGAAACAGTCCAAGACCTGAAGAGGAAAATAGAAAAAATGAAGAAGACACTAGCAGAAGGAATGCTGGAAATAGAAAATCTGAGTAAACAAACAGGAACATCAGATGCAAGTATAAACAACAGAATGCAAGAGATGCAAGAGAGGATCTCTGGTGTTGAAGATACATTACAAGAAGCAGATTCATCAGTCAAAGAAAAAACTAAAACCAACAAAGTCATGACCCAAAATGTCCAAGAAATTTGGGACACCATGAAAAGACCAAACCTACAAATAATAGGGATAGAGGAAGGAGAAGAATACCAACTCAAAGGCACAGAAAATATATTTAATAAGATCATAGAAGAAAACTTTCCCAACTTAAAGAACAAAATGCCTATGAAGATACAAGAAGCCTATAGAACACCAAACAGAGTAGACCCCCCAAAAAAGTCCCCTTGCCACATAATAATTAAACAACTAAACATACAGAATAAAGAAAGAATATTAAGGGCAGCAAAGGAAAAAGGCCAAGTGACTTATAAAGGCAAAACCATCAGAATAACACCTGATTTCTCAATGGAGACTTTGAAAGCCAGAAGGACCTGGACAGATATAACGCAGACACTAAGAGACCATGGATGCCAGCCTAGACTAATAAACCCAGCAAAACTTTCAATCATCATAGGTGGAGTGAACAAGACCTTCCAAGACAAAACCAGATTTAAACAATACTTATCCACAAACCCAGCCCTACAGAAAGCACTAGAAGGAAAATTCCAACCTAAGGAAGGCAGATACACCCATGAAAACACAGGCAATAGATAACACCACAGCAGTAAACCCCAAAGAAGAGAAGTACACACACAATACCACCAAAAAATAAAAATAATAACAGGAACAACCAATCACTGGTCATTAATATCCCTTAATATCAATGGACTGAATTCACCAATAAAAAGACACAGACTAACAGAATGGATTAAAAAACAGGA
Source organism: Onychomys torridus (assembly GCF_903995425.1). NCBI lineage: Eukaryota > Metazoa > Chordata > Mammalia > Rodentia > Cricetidae > Onychomys > Onychomys torridus. The sequence goes on from NC_050445.1 coordinate 62,499,505, forward strand.
CCCATCTTTCTGCTGCATACAAGAAATACACCTCAAATTCAAAGACAAACACCTCCTAAGAATAAAAGGCTGGGAAAAGACTTTCCAATCAAATGGTCTTAAGAAACAAGCTGGTGTAGCCATGCTAATATCCAGCAAAATAGACTTCAAACTAAAATCAATCAAAAGAGATGATGAAGGACATTACATACTCATCGCAGGAAACATCCACCAAGATGAAGTCTCAATTATGAACATTTATGCCCCAAACACAAGGGCACCCACATATGTAAAAGAAACATTACTAAAGCTTAAATCACATACAAAACCCCACACATTAATAGTGGGAGACTTCAACACCCCACTTTCACCTCTGGACAGATCTGCAAATTGAAACTTAACAGAGACATAATGGACTTAACTGATGTTATGGCTCAAATGGACTTAATTGATATCTACAGTACATTCCACTCAAACAAAAAAAAAAAAAATGTACCTTCTTCTCAGCACCCCATGGAACTTTCTCTAAAATCGACCACATACTTGGCCACAAAGCAAATCTCAACAGATACAAAACTATTGGAATAACCTCCTGTGTTCTATTAGACCACTGTGGTTTAAAGTGAGATTTCAACACCAGAAAAAACTACAGAAATCCTACAATCTCATGGAAACTGGATAATGCTCAACTGAAGCACCAATGGGTTAAGGAAGAAACAAAGAAAGAAATTAAAGACTTCCTAGAGATCAATGAAAATGAATACACCACATAGCCAAACTTATGGGACACTATGGAAGCAGTGCTAAGAGGGAAATTCATAGCACTGAATGTCCACATAAAGAAACTAGAGAAATCTGATGCTAGTGACTTGACAACACACCTGAAAGCCCTGGAACAGGAAGAAGCAAAGTCTCCCAGGAAATTATCAAATTGAGAGCTGAAATCAATAAAATAGAAATAAAGAGAACAATACAAAGGATTAATGAAACAAAGAGTTGGTTCTTTGAGAAGATCAACAAGATAGACAAGCCCTTATCCAAACTAACCAAAAGACAGAGAGAGAACATCCAAATTAACAAAATCAGAAATGAAAAGGGGAACATAACAACACTGAGGAAATCCAGAGAATCATCAGGTCATTCTTCAAAAACCTCTACTCCACAAAACTGGAAAATCTAAAAGAAATGGATAATTTTCTGGATAGCTACCACATACCTAAGTTAAATCAAGACCAGATAAAACATTTAAATAGTCCAATAACCCCTAAGAAAATAGAATCAGTCATTAAAAGTCTCCCAACCAAAAAAAGGCCAGAACCAGATGGTTTCACTGCAGAATTCTACCAGATCTTCAACGAATACTTAATACCAATACTCTTTAAATTGTTCCACACAATGGAAGCAGAAAGTATATTACCAAACTCCTTCTATGAGGCTACAATTACCCTGATTCTTAAACCAAACAAAGATGCAACAAAGAAAGAGAACTACAGACCGATCTCCCTCGTGAACATTGATGCAAAAGTACTCAATAAAATACAGGCAAACAGACTCCAAGAACACATCATAACAATCATCCACCATGATCAAGTAGGCTTCATCCCAGGGATGCAAGGGTGGGTCAACATACAAAAGACCGTCAATGTAATACACCATATAAACAAACTCAAAGAAAAAAAACCACATGATCATCTCACTAGATGCAGAAAAGGCATTTGACAAAATACAAAACACCCATTCATGATAAAGGTCTTGGAGTGATCAGGAATACAGGGAACATACCTAAACATAATAAAGGCAATCTACAGCAAGCCAACAGCCAACATCAAATTAAATGGAGAGAAACTCAAAGCAATGCCACTAAACTCAGGAACAAGGCAAGGCTGTCCCCTCTCCCCATACTTGTTCAATATAGTACTTGAAGTTCTAGCCAGAGCTATAAGACAACATAAGGACATTAAGGGGATACAAATTGGAAAGGAAGAAGTCAATCTCTCCCTATTTGCAGATGACATAATAGTATACATGAGTGACCCCAAAAATTCAACCGAGGAACTGATACAGCTAATAAAAACCTTCAGCAACATAGCAGGATACAAGATCAACTCAAAAAATTCAGTAGCCCTCCTATATACAATAGACAAACAGGCTGAGAAGGAAATCAGAGATACATCACCATAAACAATAGCCAAAAATGATATAAAATACCTTGGGGTTACTCTAACCAAGCATGTGAAGGACCTATATGACAAGGACTTTAAGTCCCTGAAAAGAGAAATTGAAGATGTCAGAAAATGGAAAGACCTCCCATGCTCATGCATAGGCAGGATTAACATAGTAAAAATGGCGATCTTACCAAAATCAATCTACAGACTCAAAACAATCCCCATCAAATTACCAACACAATTCTTCACAGATCTGGAAAGAATAATACTCAACTTCATATGGAAAAACAAAAAACCCAGGATAGCCAAAAGAACCCTGTACAATAAAACAACCTCTGGAGGCATCACGATCCCTGACCTGAAGCTCTACTGTAGAGCTACAGGAACAAAAACAACTTGGTACTGGCATAAAAACCGACATGTGGACCAATGGAGTTGAACTGAAGACCCTGACATTAACCTGCACACCTATGAACATATAATTTTTGACAAAGAAGCCAAAAATGTACAATGGAAAAAAGAAAGCATCTTCAACAAATGGTGCTGGCATAACTGGATGTCAATGTGTAGAAGGCTGCAAATAGATCCATATCTGTCACCTTGCACAAAACTTAAGTCCAAGTGGATCAAAGACCTCAACATAAATCCAGTTACTCTGAACCTGATAGAAGAGAAAGTAGGAAGTACTCTTGAACGCATTGGCACCAGAGATCACTTTCTAAATATAACACCAGTAGCACAGACACTGAGAGAAACAATCAATCAATGGGACCTGTTGAAACTGAGAATCTTTTGTAGAGCAAAGGACATGGTCAACAAGACAAAGCGACAGCCTACAGAATGGGAAAAGGTCTTCACCAACCCCACATCTGACAGAGTGCTGATATCCAGAATATATAAAGAACTCAAGAAATTAGACATCAAAATGCCCAACAGTCCAATTAAGAAATGGGCTATAGAACTAAACAGAGAATTCTCAATAGAGCAAGTTCAAATGGCTGAAAGACATTTAAGGAATTGCTCAACATCCCTAATTATCCAGGAAATGCAAATCAAAAGACTCTGAGATACCACCTTACACCTATCAGAGTGGCTAAGATCAAAAACACAGAAGACAGCTTATGCTGGAGAGGATGTGGAGCAAGGGGAACTCTCCTCCACTGCTGGTGGGAATGCAAGCTTGTACAGCCACTTTGGAAATCAATATGGCGCTTCCTTAGAAAATTGGGAATCCATCTCCCCCAAGACCCAGCTATAGCACTTTTTGGGCATATACCCAAGGAATGCTCAATCATACCACAAGGGCATTTGCTGAGCTACGTTCATATCAGCATTGTTTGTAATAGCCAGAACCTGGAAACAACCTAGATGCCCTTCAACTGAAGAATGGATAAAGAAAATATGGTACATATACACAATGGAGTACTACTCAGCAGAGAAAAACAATGACATCATGAGGTTTGCAGGCAAATGGATAGATCTAGAAAAAATCATCCTGAGTGATCTAACCCAGACTCAGAAGGACAAACATGGTATGTACTCAGTCATAGGAGAATACTAGATGTAAAACAAAGATGACTAGACTGCTACACAACTCCAGGGAGGCTACCTAGAAAACGCGACCCTAGGAAAGACCCAGGGATCACCCAATGACAGAGAAATGGATGAGATCTACATGAACAACCTGGATGAGAGTGGGAGTAATGAAGTGCAAGATTTGAGGGAAAGAAAGCTTAGGGGAGCAGGAAATCCCAGCTGGATCAAAAACAGAAAGGGAGAATGAGGAATAACAGACCATGATAAATGAAGACCACATGAGAACAGGAATAGGCAGAGTGCTAGAGAGGTCCTCAGAAATCCATAATGATACATCCTCTGTAGCCTGCTGGCAATGGTCGAGAGAAAGCCTGATCTGACCTAGTCTGGTTATCAGATGGCCAAACACCCTAACAGTTGTGCTTGAACTCTCATTCAATGACTGATGAAAGTGGATGCAGAGATCCTCAGCCAGGCCCCAGGTTGAGCTCCAGGTGTCCAACTGTCGAGAAAGAGGAGGGACTGCAAGAGCGTGAATTGTTGAATCCAAGATTGCAGAAAGCACAGGGACAAATAGCCAATGAATGGAAGCACATGAATTATGAACCAAAGGCTGTGGAGCCTCCAGCTGGATCAGGCCCTCTGGATAAGTGAGACAACTGAATAGCTTGAACTGTTTGGGAGGCGCCCAGGTTGTGGGACCTGGACCTGTCCTTAGTGCATGCATTGGCTGTTTGGAACCTTGGGCTTACACAGGGACACTTTGCTCAGCCTGGAAGGAGGGGACTGGACCTACCTCTACTGAATCCACCACGTGGAAAGGAATCCCCAGGGGAGTCTTGGCCCTGGAGGAGAGGGTAATGGAGGGGAGGTGATGGGGGGAAGTTGGGGTTGGGTGGGGGGAGCACAGGGGAACCCATGGCTGATGTTTAAAATTAAAACACAAATATAATAATAATAATAATAATAATAATAATAATAATTTTTTTTTTTTAAAAAATTCTTTTTGTTTAGTTTTTAATTTAATTCTGTCATGATTTCAAAATATCTACATAAAGTGGACTCTAAAACCACCAGTGGTCATTTTTGCTGCTTTGGGAACCATTATGGAGCAAGTTTGGTAAATGTGGTAAATATGTGTAAAAGTAAATAGTATTCATATCCTTTATGATTTCCTTCAGATTCATTAGGATTTTGTGGGGTTACATTAGATCAAACTTTTTAATTTTTTCTGTGGCATGTAATGAATGTTTTTAAATATTTAATATTTTTATTTCCTTGTTACTTATGAAAGTAACAGAATTAACATCTTATAATGATGAATTTGTGTACTTTTGATATAATTTGAATTTTTTTATTTTAAGATATTTTTAAGTGCAGACTTTTTCTACATTTTTGGTGATGGTGGTTTGTGTGTGTGTATGTAGTGTATATACATGTTTATATGGGACTATATAAATTCATATGGGTGTGTATGCTCCTTTGCTCATGGAGGCCACAGATCAAGACTGGATTTCTTACTTAATCGCTCTTATTTTTTTTATATACAGGATCTCACTGTACCTGAACCTCAGTATTTAGAATAAATAGAACAAGAACATCTCTCAGCTTCCCAAGTGCCAATGTTGTGGGGGTATTTATCAGAGAAGACCGCTTGGACATGGGTTTAAGCCAGTAGAAAGACTTTATCAGCTGGCTGGCAACTATACTGGGTGTTCAGGATCCCAGCGTAGTCCCAAACCTTTCTCAGGGTGAGTTTAAGCACAAAAAACCCACATTCTGGGTTGACATTCTTCAGTTAACAAGAACAGTTAGCCAGAAGTGGAAATATAGAATCTAAAACACAAGATTAGTACATTTTGAGGCTTTCTCAGAACTACAGACTTTGATATCTTATGCATTTATTTTGGTTTTTGGTAGGCGGTGCTGTCTACTAGCTGAGTTTTACAGCTCAAATGCCACTTTTATCATGGAGTCAGTTGTGTTAAGGTCTGAGGCCCTGTTACATCAAGGTTACAGATGTGTGCCGTCATGCCCAGCTTTACATGGGTGCTGGGTCTGAACTTGGGTTCTCAGCTATCTCTTCAAGCTCTCTTTAAATGTTTTGTTCCTTGTCATTATACAGTGTACCTTTTCACTACTATACACATGCATTTGGATTTAAAATGATCATGTTGTAGCCACATTAGCTTTCTGTAGCTTAACATTTTCATGAAAGAATTTTCTTCTTCCTTTTCCTCTGCCCTATCTCTTAGTTTCAGTGTAACTGTATTTTATTCTATTTTATGTACACGGCATTTCGCCTGCATGCATGCCCATGTGTGTGTCTACAGAGGCAAGAAGGGGGAGTCAGATTCCTAGAAACTGGAGTCCCAGGCGGTTTTGAGCTGCCATGTGGGTTCTGGGAATTTAAATCTGAGTCCTCTGGAACAGTAGTCAGTGCTATTAACTACCAGGCCATCTCTCCAACTCCTCATTCTAACTCTTACAAGTGGTAGGACTGATATTTTTTAGAGTATGTCAATAATATTAATATAATAGTACCTAATGTTCAAAGATACAATTTCAGGCCTCATGTTCTAATTAACCTCTTCTGCTGCTGTTTTGTTTTATTCAGGGTCCCCCTATGTAGCCCAGGCTGACCTCAAACACAGTACTCTTCTCTCCTCAGGTTTCTAAGCATGCAGAACTCTCTTCCCAACTGCTCTGTTTCAAAATTATTATTTTTTTAATTACCATACAAAGAAATGAATTCCACTGTGACATGATCCTGCATGTATATCATGTTGCTATTCACTGCTCTCATGGCCCTCCCCCAGAGAAATGATATTTTAAAAACTAGTATTTATATTTTGGTCTACCATTTGAGTGAAAGTGAAATCCTATCAGCTTATCAGTTTAATATGGAAAAACAATTTCACCTTTCTCTCTTACCAGACCCCTAAATTAGTCCACTAAAATTCCCATAACAAATTATTATAGATTGTGTGGCTTAAACAGCAGAAATTATCATCTGGAGGCTGGACATGCAAGAGAAGGGCTTTAGTCCTTGTAAGGCTGTCTTCCTGACTTGTTGATGGCTGTCTTCACTTGTTATAAAGCTTGCTGGTGTCTTTTCTTGTGAGGGCACTAACCCCATTCTGGGAGTCACATTCGCAAGACTTCATCAGCCCTTATCTCCAAACAAGTCATCTCAAATACTATTAGAGCTTATGGCTACATCTTGTGGTTTTGGGAAGAGACAAGCACTCAGGTTATCACATACCTGGTTCCAGTTCACTAAGGACAAGGCGCCCATTCCCACCTCAGGTCTTTTAGCAGCACTGGCTTCTGCTTTGAGTTTTCTAGCCTTCCATTCTCACTGTAGTTCTGCAGCCTAGGGGCTTCATTCGCTTTCTTTGAATTAAAGTAAATCCCTATGCACAATGTGTAGAGTTCCCTATATGGTCAACATTACTATTTCCCCAGAGTGAAGGGCCTCTTCTAATCGGCCTTTAGCTGCTCTGATTTGTGTGAGCTGAATGAATCTGAATCCCCATCCCTTTCCTGTTAGAAAGGGATGAAGTACAGAAGCATAATATTCATTCCTCTCATATAATAGTTCTGAGAAAGAGCAATTAGAGAAAGCAGTATGCTGCAAATTAGAAATGTTAAATATAGCAAAAGCAAACAGAGGTTTTCTAATAATGCGTTTTAATTATCATGAATTGATATAATGCATTTTGTCTGAGGGTATTAAAGTATATTATAACTACATTAGAATTCCTTGAAGAGATCATGAATGTTTCCAACCCAGCAACCGCAGAACAATAAAATGCCATTTGGGATTTTATTGTAAATTAAGTATTATTGACTCACTTTTTGAAGATTATAAGTGCAATTTCTAGAATGTTGTACTGTTGAAGGAGAGTTTTCACAGAACACATGTTAAATAAGCAGAATGGCCAACTTCAATGGTGCATCCTTCCAGACTCCCAGCTTGGAAGTGAGAGGAAGAGTCACATGTAGCTTTTGTTGGAGGCAGTTTGGACAATGGGGGTCGGGAGACCAGAAATCTCTTTTGTTGTTTTGCTATGCTCTACTGTTGGTGTTTGGTTGGTTGTTTTGTTTTGTTTTTCTCCAGAAATGAAAAAACAGGGTCAACATTTTTGTTGCAGTGAGGCATGAGTTCAAACCTAAAGTACTTAGCACCTGGAGAAGAGAGCAAATTGGAAAACTGTGCTGGCTTTGTTCTTAACTTCCAAAAGATAGGGCATCTGGGTGAGTATGTGGTCAGAGCCATGGCAAGGCTAAATTTTTCACAACCAGTCTAAAAATTAAAGCATCAAACTGATTCCCATGGTATCTTCCAGAATTGGTTCAAACCAGCCAGTTCTTACCTTGAGACACATCAAGCTGGGTTCAGCTATACTCTCCTTCTGAGAATGATACCAAATATTAGAGGTAGCTTATTAAGGCCATCATGACCCTCACTGCTGATGTTTATATGATTTTCTATGTTGTAAAATCCTAGGATTGGCAGTCAATGATGTGGCCTTGCCAATTGCTGAAATATGGAAGGAATACTTCTACAGTGCCTGGTAAAAAATCAGATGAGTTTCCCAAATGCCTGGCCAGTCAGTGCCTCTGGGGTGTCCTGTACACCCAGCCCAGGCCACACAATGAAGATTTCCTCCTGACATGGAAACCACAGGCCAGCTCTCTCACCAGAGGCTCCAGGTCCCTCTAGTATTTCCAATCTACGTGTCTGAATGCTCTGCCTCTATGAAGGCCACTTGCTGTGGCTTAAGAGATTCATTTCAGCTCCTTGTCTTACTGATCACCATTGCTGTATATGCTCATTCCCAATGTATCCTAGAGTTTTAGATTCACAGACTGAACAAAGGTGTTCATCAATAGTAAATGGATAAAGGAAATGCTGTAACACACAAAATGAGTGAGTTATTTGTGGCAACATTAGAGAAGCTGAAGAAACCCACTCTAATTTAGATAAACCAGGCACAGAAATACAAGTATCCCATGACTTATTTTCATGCAGAAATACTGGTCTGTCTCTTAGATACAGAAAGGAAATAACTGGCTACTCAAAGCTGGGAAAAGTGAAGAGAGATGGAAAAAGTTTAATAGGTTAAGGAGTAGAAGGAATAATTTTTATTATTATTATTATGTGTTTTAATTTTATACATCAGCCATGAGTTCCCCTGTCCTCCCCCCTCCCGCCCCACTTACCTTCCCCCCAGGCCCTCCGCTCCATTCCCATGTCCCCCAGGAACAAGACACCCATGGGGATTCATTTAAACCTGGTGGATTCAGTACAGGCAGGTCCTGTTACCTCCTTCCAGTCTGAGCATGTGTACCTGTGTAAGCCCAAGGTTCCAAACAGCCAGCTCATACACTAAGGGCAGGTCCTGGTTCTTTATTTTTTCTATTTCCCTCTTCAGTTCTTGGATTGTCTCCCTTGCTTTTTCATGATTTTCTTTCAAGGCCTTATTGTTTTCTCCTGCTTTAATTGTCCTTTCCTCTAATTTTTTATAGCGTTCTTCCCATTTTTTGTTTGTCTGTTCCTTCACTTTATTTTTGATTTCTTCTATATAAGGCTCTAGCCTCTTCATGATGTTACTTAGAAGGTTGTTTTCTTCTTCTTCTTCTTCTTCTTCTTCTTCTTCTTCTTCTTCTTCTTCTTCTTCTTCTTCTTCTTCTTCTTCTTCTTCTTCTTCTTCTTCCATTGCATGATGTTCAGGTCTAGCTGTTGGAGAAGGGCTAGGTTCTGGTGATGCTGTATTGCTCTTTATTTTGTTGTATGTACTTCTGCCTTGACGTCTTCCCATCTCCTCTTGGGTTCGTTCTTGGTCTTATCAGTGTACTTGGTCCAGAGAGAGCTGACAGATTTAGGGGTCTTCTCTCTGTTCCAGATGGAAGCTCTGAGCCAGATGGGAGTGCTGGTCCAGATGAGAGTGCTGGCCAGATAGGAGCTGTGGGGCTGGACTCTGAGTCTCAGGAAGTCGCTGGGGTCTCCTTATTTTGTCCAGATGGGAGCTCCTCTTGTCTAGATGGGAGTTCCTCTGGTCTCTGGTCCAGATGGGAGTTCCAGGGCAGGATGGAAGCTTGGGGCTGGTCTCTGATTCTCAGGAAGTGGCTGGTGTCTCTGGCAGATGGGTGTGGGGGCAGGTATGGAGACTGCAGTGTCTGCCTGCAATCTTGGAAAAGGGGAGCCTTCCCACAGGGCCCACCAATTGGCTGGAAATTGGGGCCAAGTTGGTCAGGTCCTCCCAGGATGGCCTGTGTCCAGCGGTGGGACCCAGCGTGCAGTTGCCTCTCTGGCCTTAACCCCGAGCACTCACCTCTGGTCCAGATGGGATTTCCAGGGTGGACGGGACCTAGGGGTTGGTGCGAAGGAATAATTTTTATGATTCCTTATGGGACAGTAGGTAGTGTACTCCCTGTAGGGTAACTACAGCTGACAACTGTTAGTTGAATGTTTTCAGTTACCTCAATACAAAGAAATCATAATTATCACAGGTTAAGGGCATACCATCTATCTCAATCTGCTCATTTCACACTGTATATACTATTAAATATTGTACTTCACTGCACAAAATTTATAACTATTGCCTGTGAATTTTTTAAAGTACATTAATTTTTTAAAGAAAGAACTGCTTAAATACTTTGCAGTCTGACATCTTCTATCAACATTTTATCTTGCCAAGAAAAAAACCCACTAATTAAAAGTAATGTTCAATCCTTGTTGTTCCACATAAAAACTAATGAAAGTCATGTGTTTGGAATAAAGAACACAAAATAACTCACCTTATGAATCATACACTATTTAGTCTTTATTTTTCTCTTTTTTATTCTACTGAGAAATAGTGAGGAATTAACCATGGTTGGAAGCAATCTGTGGCATTCACACCTAATGAATTTCATCTGATTTAAAACTTCTAGCTGCCCCATTTGCAGTACAACACGTTTTGGAGTTTTAGAGCTGAGGCTTTACCAGGATTTGAAAGTGTGAGGTACAGACAGTGAAGCATTATCTCTGACTTAGCATTTCTGGCCACAACATGGACGAAAACCTGAGCATCGTGGTTCCCCCATGTCTGCCTGCGCAGCTAGTCATCTTGAGGCTGGCCAAAGCCTAATAATTTAGCTCATCATTTTCCTCATAATATATTGGCATTGTAGACTTATTTATATGTGTGTTCTTCAACAATGTTGGTGTTTTCTGGTAACATGAATTAATTTCCTATCAATATGTAAATACAGGATGAAATGCTGAGGGCCAGAAGTGTTTTGGATTTCAGATTTCCCGCTATCTCTTTGCATATTGCAATATTTGCATACAGATAATGAGAGATCTTAGAGGTGAAGACCCAATCCAACCTGAGATTTACTTATGTTTCCCACACACCTCATTCACATATCCTGTAGGTAAATTTATATAGTATTTTTATAGTATAACATGTATGTAGTTGTAGTATATTACATACTGTATTTGAAATAAAGTTTCATTAAGTAGAATTTTCTACTTGCATGCCATGTCAGGACTCAAAACGTTGGAGATTTGGGCCTTGTTACTGGCAAAATAGTCAATACCTTTTATATAGAAAATGATTCTCTGGCTTGAATAACAGTATCTGTAAGACCTTTCATGTCTCTATTCAACCACATCAAAGAATGGGTGATTTTGATGCGTATTATGAAACTACAAAACAGAGTTTTATCTGACCCTTGATAATTTTATTAAACTATGTTTGGAGGGAAGAAAGGCCTCAGTAGAATGACAGGAATGCATAATTGATTACTCTATTAGGGTGCTGTTACAGCATGAAACAGCCATCCTAAGAGTGTAAGAAGATTCAGCTAATAATGTTTTCTGACATCAATAAAATTAGTTGTTTTTCATCTCTGTTGTGAAATTTCTGACTCACTTTGGGCCTGTGTATTATTCTATTATGGCATGATTATTCTCATTATGTGTCCCCAAACCTATCAACAGATAGAGTCTAGACTCTAATTATTTCTATATTTAGTCAAAATAGTCAGGCTTCATCTGTTTCCAGAACAGTTAATGTATTTGGCTCATTACTCTGAAAACACTGAGTACAATTTAGCTCTGGCATTAGCTTATGTAAGGAGCATAAAGGTCCACTGTGTGACGATTTTATCTGTTCCCGATGGCAGTGAGTCAGGAAATAATAGCTATTATTTCTGATCACTTACTGTGTACCAGACACTATGTTCACCTCTTACATGTATTATTCATCCAGCTCTCACAACAACAAATGATTCCCACTGTACCTGTTTAGAAGCTTCCCACAAGTTCCACAATGAGGAAGCAGGGGCAGCAGATTCAGGACATCTGGTGTCAAAGACCAAGTCTTAACCACTTTGTTGTATGATGTCCCTGATTCCACAGACTCTGATGTTAAGTTTGGTGTACATACAGGCCACATAAGTTTATGTCTTTAAAGGGTGGAATCTTGTGCCTCTCTCATGAGGCTGTTTCTCTGGTGTGCGTGCATGTGTGTTTGTGTGTGTGTGTGTGTGTGTGTGTGTGTGTGTGTGTGTATGTTCATGTACAGTGGTCACTGTTGAGATAGGGTATCATTATGTAGTCCTGAATGGCTTGGAACTCACTATGTTGACCAGGCTGGCCACAAATACACAGAGATGCATCTGCTGCTGCCTCCTGGGTGCTAGGATTAAAGACACATGTACCATGCCAGCATGAAATTGCTTTTTAATATAAAGATAGCATTCATTGGGACATATCTCTGGTGGGATTATTACGCTTATCCTGCTTTAAACCCTGGAATGATTTTGCATTGCTCTGCATGGAAACCCCAAGGTCTTTCCATTCTAGGACACTTGGATTAGCTTCCAACCCAGGCTTCTTCATTTATTCTCACCCAGCCAGTCCTTCCTCAGGCTCTCTGCCTTATTCCTTCTGCTTCTGATGCTTTATGTCCCTTCAGTACCTTCAGACTCCATCAAGTATTATTTCTTTATTAAAAAAAGACATTTCTAGAGGCTGGAGAGATGGTTCAGTGGTTAAGGTCTCTTGATGCTCTTATAGAAGATTTAGGTTTGGTTCCTACCACCTACATGGTGACAAAAAACCACCTGTATCTCTAACTCCAGAAGATATGACATGTTCCATAGTTATATATGCAGGCAAAACACTCATACACATTAAATAAAAATAAATCATTTTAAAGGCCTTCTTTCCTGGTTTCTTTCACAGGCTGACCATGGCCTGGCCAAAACCCCACCAGTGATCCAACAGGAATGCTCCCAGAGATCAAGAGAAAGCCACAACTGTTGGGCCACTGGTTATAAACCTTCTTCTGACTGGTCAGTGAGTCAAAGACCTGGCGACAGTCAAGCCACAAAACAGGCAGGATGAGACTTCACTTCCCCTTCATGAGACCCAGCAGAAGAAGACTGGAAGTGAACATGTCTGTAATGACTGGCAGAGAAGCTTGTTTCTTCAAACGCATGGACACCAAGGCAGGGCTACACAGACAGCCAAGGCACAAAGCAAGCATGGCACTGTCAAGGTGATAATTCAGAGCTCCCCAGATTTGCCCAAGAAGGCTCCCTCAACTCTCAACCCAAATCAGGTCCTCCTTAGTACCCTTCCCATAGAAACCTTTGAATCTATTATCAAAGATCATAGATACATCTTAGTTTTCTGTATCTTAACTTTTTCTTCCATCCCCTAAATGCAAGGTTCAGCAAGCTCAGGGACAGTGGGGGTTCTTGCTCACCCCTAAACACTCCTGAATCCTCCACCCCATACATGAGACTAGAGGCCATTTACTAATTGAAAGAATAGCAATTGATTGCTATGGTGGTGGTCTTTTCAAGCAGATGCTGCCTAAGGTCAGTCTGTGCTACTAGGATAATTCAGAAAAGGACTATAGTCATGGACTTGAGTCTATGTTCTCAGCTCTGAAACTAGGTTAAATGTTTCTATTTATTTCTGAGCTACTTTTATGAAATTATATTTTTTAAAGTTCAAATAACTACTTTCATGAAGACTGAGGAAGGGGAGTTGGGATTTATACTAACTGACCCTTAAAACTGAGATGGCATGTGTTTTAGACACTGTTCTCTCTCTCTCTCTCTCTCTCTCTCTCTCTCTCTCTCTCTCTCTCACACACACACACACACACACACACACACACACACACACACACATGTGCAGCACCATCTTACAGGAATAAGAAATTGAAAGAGAGCATCAATGAAGACAGAAATTCTTAGTTCAAAATCTGTTTTGTGTTACATAGGCTTCCATAGAAATTTAGCCTTTTCATTACAAGAATAATACACACTCATCATTAAAATGTTAGGAACATTTTAAAAAGTATGAGCAAAACACTCCAATCTCAACAATTGCAGGAAAATCTGAGGAGCATATGGTCTTTTTCCTTCCATTCTTTCTCCTGTGTGGTTAAAATGAGCCATATCTGTGATGAATTCATATTATGCAAGACTGATTATAGTTTTTAAAGTTTATCATTTATGGTGTGTAAAGTGAAGTATGCATGCAATGCACAATATTTTGAGAAAATAGAAAAGTAAAAGAAAAAGTGAACAAAACCCATATGTTACCACCCACACACAACTATTACTGAAATCCCAGCATATGTTCACCAGACTTTTTGTAGAGTATTTTCTCATGCCGTATTGGATATTGGTTTGAGCACAGCAAACACAGAAGTATTCACAGGCCTTATGTTGTAGAATGATTTCTGAGGGCTAGTCATTTGTTATCCATTTTGGTTCATCTGCATCTCACCTGTGGCTCAATATAACAAAGCTCAAAATAGAACCAGTCTGTAGTCTTAACATCCCCTTTATTGAGTCCATGAGTAGGCTAATACATGAGATCAGAATGTCAAATCAGGCTCACACAAAGATCCTGTGCAGCAACAAACTTTGTTAATAATTGCAGAGCGTGGGCTACTAGGAAGCATGGACAAAGTGGATAGTCTGGGACATCAAAGGGCACTCACAGGTTTGTCTTCCCATATTAGACGTGGACTCTGTGACCTAGAACAACACCTGGAGTTTCAGATGAGAGTCAGGGTTGTATCTCACAGGAGGAAGACTGTTTAGTTTATAAATTGTTTCCACCTGAGGCTCAGGAGTTGTGTAACGTGATGTCCTTCAGGGCCTAGAGATGCTGGGCTGTTTGCTAAGTCATTATCGCACATTATCCCACTGTCCTATAGATCTATAGGCATCCTATAGATATGAACCTTTCTGTTTAATTTTTAGTTTATTTACATGGAGTTCCTGATGACTAAGAGATTAGGTAAAGTTAAGTCACCGACATTCTTTCTTTGGGATAGTTTCTCCCACAACACTCAAAGAAATGAATAGACCTTCAGCTACAATTGCAGTTGTTACTCCTGAATAGGCTGTTCGTTTACCCCTCCCTTCCATAAGGTGATCACCACTGGTGGATTTGTTCTGAAACATCCTTACCCATTTCCTCTTGCTGTTTCTCTCATCAGCATCCTGTGCTGTTAAAATGTATTCACTGCCCTAAGTCAGTAATTTAGTAAGGACACCATTGCTTTCATCTGAACTTTCCTGATGGCATGTAGCAAACACTACACATCTTTGCACATACTCGTTCTCCACCACGCATCTTCTGGATGGGTTGTCTAATTACATCATCTGCACCCTTTTCATTTGTGTCTCTTTTTGCTTATTGGTGAGTTTTTAGTTCTCCCAACAACCTGCAGTCACGTTGAATTCTTTACAAACTGCTCTTGTATTTATAGTTCCCTTCCCTCACAACATTTTCAAGCTTTTCCCTTATTGAACTTAGAACATAGCTATTAAAATTATTTTCTCACATTCTCATCTGTTTTCTCCATGCCTTTTTGTTTACTGTGCATCATTTTTCTTGCTTCTTAGTACTTGGCTTGCATGAGCTTGCTCATGCACTGTCAATTGTCCTCAGTGAAGGATCTCCTTTAGACAGAGTCTAAATTCATATCTTTGCTGAGATCCTAGAAGCATTAACAATATATGATCAATTTAGACTAAAATTAAACTAAATTAAATGGCTTAGTCTGTTTTAAGCTACTTAAGCGATATACAGGGACTGAAGAAACCTTTACAAATATTTAATTTGTAATGATAGCTCCTGTGGGAAGTGCTAGCATTCCACACATTAAGATGTTCCACACAAAACAGATGTGTTAAGGTTCAAAAGACATCACACACTAGAAAATTCAGCCAACTCAACCTAAACCATCATTCTCTGCATAAAATCAACATGTGGCTAATAAATAGTAAGTGCAGTAAATAGCATTGCAGTCCCACGATGAGAGAAGGTAAGGCTAGCTTCACAATCAAAGTAAGGAGTATGAAACTTGTATCCGTCTATATCTTAAGACTTGCATGTGTCTACACCTATTCCTATGTGTGTGTACAGAAATGAAAAAAATCACCAAGCTTTTCCAGTCAGGGAAGAACAGAAAATATAGGGAAGTCACAGAGTTAATGCCCTTTGCAGCTCAAATTCTTTCCCTAAGGCTGGATACCACTGACAACCTTTGTATAGCCCAAATGTGCTTTGAACTAATTGAATTCAAAGGACTCTTAAAAAACAAAACAAAACAAAAACCAAAAAAAAAAACAAAAACAAAAAAAAACACCTGTAATTATTGAAACAATCCTATTGAACATCATGCTGGATTTGGAAAATGAAGTCAGGAACTACAATTTATCTCAAAAATTAAAGGAAATTCATTTACAAGATCTCTCATTTCATTGCTTGTTGATGAAATCTACTGTTAAAAGCCAAATTAACCATATTGTCCATTAACATTGATCACATTAGTTAGATAATTGCCAAAGCCTCATCTAACTGTGCTGTGTGGCCACAGCTTGGGGTGGGGTGGGCAAAACATGTGACTAGAGCATCCGCTTTCACATCAACTCCTTTCACAAAATTTCTTCAAAATCCTGAGCCTTGGGATGAACTGTGTCCCTACCATTTGTTAGAGTTGTTTATATCAGATAAGCTTCAGGAGGGGCATGCACAGACTCTCCTTCCCCAAATGGCGTGCCATGACTAAGTCTTGCAACGTGTCACTTCTTAGGGAGCAAAGGGCTGGGTTCAGAGGGGAACAGAAGCAGGACTTTGTGAAGAGCGCCATGGTATCCCTTGGAATTAGACTTTGAACTGGAAAACAAAATCCACTCAGGAGGCAACGAGAGGACTTTGAGGCCAATGCAAATCTTTTGCAGTTTTGCCAATGAAAATCCTGTAAGTACATTTTGTACCACACTCGTGCATAACAGGAAAAATCAAACAATAATTAAAAGCAAGCCTCACAATATTCATGTTTTATTCAGTGAATGAATATAGATCAAACTAGACCTATATACTGAAAAGACACATTTTGATAAATAAGAGCATATTTAACATATTTTTGTGTGATGCTGTGGCTGGTTTCTCTAGTTTTCTGAAGATTATATTTATTTGTTGTACCATTGGTAGGACTACTCCAGAATCTTCTTCGTTCCAACGCAGAAAAAATAGCACTTTGTGTATATATATCTCACAGATATACAGAATGTTTGATACCAATACTTGTCTCCCTGGGGAAAATGAATAGCCAGCTCAAACCTCTAATTGTGGTGCACAATTAATACTAACAGACTGGAATCATAACTTTCAAACCTGAATCTTGCTTCCTGTAAAATTATAAAAGGACTCTGCTTTCCCTATTTGACTATGGTAGAAAGCAAAGAATATTTTATGAAAACTCTGTAGAAAGTTCATTACACTAGAGAGGTATCAGATTGCACGTTGTTTATTTCTCTCATAGAATGGATAAAAGTGTAATGAGAACAAAGGATGGCTTAGTGACTATCAGTGATGTGTCATTTAATAACAGTTGAGTTTATTTCCCAAATTACTTTCTTTTCCTGTTCTGCTAGTACATTATTCAGACCATTAGAGGAAGATGGTACATTCTGTGAACAGAATTATGTATGGTCTACTCAGTAATGCAAGTGGGATCTCTGTTCCCTGATTGCAGCATTATAAGCTCCCATTATAGCATGGACTATAAATCACCCTGCACCCAGGAGACAGGGCCAGATCATCTGGTAATCTGTGAACAGTGACACTCTTTATAACAAGGTTACGGCATTCTGTCTTCATCATGATGTGCAGAGCTTCCAGAACACATGGCACCACACTCCCATTAGACAGTTAGCGGTAATGATCAATAAAAGAAGATCTATTTTCCCTCTATAGAACAGGTTCGGAATGGGAAATGGGAGGATGTACATCAGGCCACATAACTGAATGTGAAGCACGTCGGTGTCTTACACATGCAGAGCATGTTTGCAGGCAGGGGCGAGGACAGAAACAAAGTGCAGAGGGTTCTTCTATATGGTGTAACTTGACCTTCAAAACATCTACATGCAGCGGGTCTGTTGGCATTTTACAGATGTCTGCCACAGTTAAATGGCTTGCTCAAGTTCATAAAAAATTTCTAATTCACACTAAGGTTCTCTTTGCAACGTGTCTGACTGCACAAATACAGGCAAGAATATTTCACTTTATTACTTTACTAAAACTTTCATTTCCTTACATTCTTAAACAAGCTGGAGGGAAGGTGAACTGCAATATGATTTGAAAGCAGGAAACTGGAACTGGAAGCTTTCTTCCAGCTGCACCAAACTCTGACATGTTATAGTCATGCTCTTGTATGTGGCACAAAATGTACTCATGCAGCTGAGAGTTTTTGATAATTTTGCTTTAATCTTTTTGGGACTATCATAAGATGCTTATGACGATTAAAGAGGATCAATTATTTGGCTTTACATTTTCTTCAATTTTTAAACTCTCATGATTATTATTACTACTATTATCAGTGTGTGGGTGTGATAAACCTGAGTGTGCCTGCTTAGCCTGCCGTGTGGTGGTCAGAGACAACTTTGAAGAGTTGGTTCTCTCCTTCCACTTTGTTGAAGGAATCTGTCATGTTTCTGCTTCGTGGTATACTACAGCCTAACATCTGTCTGATTTTCTGTCACCATCTCCTATCTTGCCATAGGAGTGCTCGATTTCAGATGCACTATACCATGTCAACTCTTAACTTGGATCCCAGGGATGAAACTTAGATTTTAGGTTTTCTGGCTTGTGCATCAAGTGCTTTTTATTCACTGAGCCATCTTGAAAGCCATGATTTGTTTGTTTGTTGTTTGTTGTTTGTTGTTTTTGTTGTTGTTGTTGAGACAGAACTTGCTCTGTATCTGACCTCTAACTTGCTGTATGGCCCAGGCTAGCCTAGAACAGGTCATCCAGCCTCAGCCTCCAGATATGCACCATGACACTCAAACTTCATCACTTGTTTTTAGTCCTTTCTTACCACCACATTGGCATAATCCTCCAGATGGCATCTACCCCTCTTCTTGTCATGAGTTGTTCACCAAATAGATTAATAATACTTGTATCAATACACGCATGTGTTCACAGAGTGTGTATTAAAATTTCTGATTTCACACTCTGACTGGAGACAGTTGAGAGATCATCAGCAAGAGGGCTTGCTGCTTTTGCAGTGGATCCAGGTTTGATACTCAGATAAGGCACCTCACAACTGTCTGTAACTCCCATTCCAGGGTTCTGCCATCTTGTTGCATGCCAATGGTACACTTGTACACATGCAGGCAAAACACTTGTGCACATCAAATAAAAATAAATCTTTTAAAAAAGAATTACTACATGGGAGTGAACTAGGCCCTCTGAATATGGGAGACTGTTTGTGGGTCCCCTTGCAGTGGAACCAGGAGTTATCTCTTTGGAGCCCATTCCCTACAGTGGGATGTCTTACTCAGCTTGATTGACTCAACTTGGTGTGCCAGACTTTGTTAAGTCCCAATGGGAGGCCTTGCCCCCTCTGAGGAATGGATAGGAGGAAGGTAGAGGGGGAGTGGGAGAAGGGGAGGGAGGGGGAACTGTGGTTGGTATGTGAAATGAAAAAAATTAAATTAAAAAACAGAATTACAAGTTCAAATCACTTTCTGGGTCTTCTAAAAATCATCATCAGATGGTTTGAAGAAACCTTAGATTTCTCAGCTGTTGGTATCTCCAGTTAGGGCCATACATTTTTAGAAACAGAAATTTAAGATGCAGGTGAGGTTAGGATTTGGCATCTTCATCACCTTGGTGCTCTGTATTCACCAAGGGACAGGTACTGGGTATTTATATGCTAGGTGCTTAGTTAGAAGTAGATAATAAACTGAAGGTCTCATGTGCACTTCAGGTACAACTTTCTATATGAAACACACTGTGCTTTTTTTAAAAAGTAACCATTTTTTAACTTGTGTATGTGTGCCTGTGTGTAGGCGCCTATGAAGGCCGGAGGACACCTGGATGCTTAGGAACTGGAGTCATAGATGATTGTGAGCGATGGATGAGATGTGGATACTGAGAGCTCAACTTGGGTCCTCTGCAAGACAAGCACACACTCTTAACTGCTGAACCATTTCTTCAGCTCCTATCCATTAGTCCAAAAAGAAACAAAAAGTTGGATAAAGCTATTGAAACTTACCTTTTTTTAACTTTACTTTTTATTTACTTTCTTGACTCTTTGGCTCATAAAAACACTAAGAAATAAGGGAAACCATATGGGTTACAATGCAATCGCATACGTTCTTCCCAAGTAGAAGAAACTACATTGCCTTTTATCTTCTCTCAAAAATTAGAAAGCCAAGGATCAAAGACAGCGTGACCCTTGTTTGGTCCATAACATGTGACTACACAAACTGATCTTTCCTATCTACATATCTCTGCCATTTCATTGTCCTAGAATCTAACTGTTCATCTGTCAGCTCTTAAGAAAGTGAACTTAAGGTACTTAAAAATCTGGAAAAGTGTTAAAGTTAAAAAACAAAACATTTAGAGTCTAAAGAAATGGAATTATAAAGGTCAAAAAAGAAATCTTAGTTGTTGATATGTTTGGCCAGAGAACCATATTCAGAGTCCCCCTGAAGTCATATCCTCAAAAATACTTTAATAATTAATATATCCATGCATATGAATACACATGCAAATGAAACAATTTTTTATTCAGCTGTTAATGTCACAGGTACCTAGTAATCCTGAATTACAGAGGTATTAATATTTTCCAGAGCACAATTAGCTGCAAATCAGTTTATTAAAACATTTACATTCTGTTTTCTTGTAAGGATATTTCAATTTTAATTAATTTTTTTTGCCCCCAAAACATGAAATATGTTGAATTTGAGTTTTTTCATGTGTTGCCTTTCAGGAACACTGATACACAGGCTTAGGCCTTGATTTGCTCTTTTGTTTCTTACCTGCTAACCATTTCCCCTTTCTCTTCATTTCATCTTTCTTTACTAGCGTCAAGACCACTGTAACCTCAAACCTGAATTTAGTTCATAAACTCTTCAGGAAATACTAAATGCCGTGTTAGTCAATAGACAATGTGTAGTGCAGATGCTGGCTTCCCCCCAAAAGGATAAAGTAAACCAGCACCTTGAAAGTGGAGCCAGTAGGAGGCATGCTTGCAGATCATTTCATAGGCTTCCACTCATCTCTTTCAATTATCTCTACAATGTAGTTACATGATGTAACTAGATAGTTGATGGAAATAACACTGCAAATTAGTTGATAAAACCAGTATCCTAGCGGTCCATACAACATCCCTGCTGGAGTCACAGTGTTGCCATTGAGCATGTGACCGGTGCAAGGGTACCTTTCAAAGGTGTGCAAAGCATCCAGGTGAGTGTTGAACTGAATTTTATCTCTCATCCCATTGAAAAGGAGGAAAAGAGGGTGCAGAGATAAAATTTTCTTGAGTTTTACCTGTAACAAAGTTAGTTTCTCTTCTTTTTCCTCTCTAAGGGGTTCATGAATCTGACTCAGTGGCTTATGAACTTGGAAAATGCATCATTATTTTCATGAATTTCTAACTGAAATTTAGCATACCCTTCTCTTGAGAACATAGGTAAGAAATCTGTGCTTTTTTCATCAGGAGAAATTACAGCTATTTTCTGATTACATTAAATTTGTGGGGATCATAAAAGGTTGTTTGGATTCTTTTCTAAAGCAAAAGCAAAGATGTTATTAGACTGTCACTAGTTATTTTTTGAAAAGTACACACATCACTATAAAGTAAACATTGTCTAATAGCTTAATATCTGTATTTAAATATAATCATCTTTCTTTAAAATCTTACATATTTACTTTGTTATTATAATATATTTTTCTGATAAAGGGTCTATTTTCTATTGACAATGCATTCTGGCACAAAACAAGCTAAAATTTTTCATTTATTCTGCAGGTGTACAAAGTTGCAGTGCCAACATTCTCATTTATAAACATTTTGTAACATGGACAAAGGACCTGTTTTGTGGTAGTGATATAAAATCAATTTAAAATGGATGAAAATGAGATACACTATATGTATACATAGTTTGTAAGAAAGTTTTGTGAGTAAGCCCAAAACAAAGATTTTTAGTGAAAATTTGGAAAATCTCACTGGTCCAAGCAAAAATGTGGGGTATGTTTTCCAACAAAAGACAGTTGAGTTCTTACTTAATCACCATAATTGGTACCCTACTAATCAACAATCCCAGCTCTCATACCAAACCCCCAACCTCAAGAAGCTCTTTATTACTTGTCTCTAAATATATGCATCATTTCCATGAGGGAAACTTCTGTTTTCACTTATTACACACAAATACTTTATACTTCAGTTAATACTGATACACAAAATATTATTATAGTTAATATGATTACAAATCTAAGAGAACATATTAATTCATGAGTTAAGAACAAGATTCAATGAAAAAGAGCGCTGAATATATAACAAAACCCAAACCATAGAAATTCTAAAAAGATAAAATGCAAGAAAACTCCAAAACTCAGTAGAAAATGCAGAAGGTAAAGGTGATATTTGTCTATTGCTACAAAGTGAAATTTCTTTATTTTATTTTATAATTTAATTTAATTTTACATATCAGCCATGGATTCCGCTGTCCTCCCCCCTCCCGCTGCCCCCCCACTTTTCCCCCCCAGCTCGCCCCCCCATTCCCATCTCCTCCAGGGCAAAGACTTCCCTGGGGATTCAGCTCAACCTGGTAGGCTACCTAGAAATTTCAAAATCATAAGGAAATATATACAAGGCCTTGGGTTGGATCCCAAGCACTAGAAAAAAAAGTAGGAAATTGTAAAAATAGAGAACTAGAGAAGGGATCTCAGAAAAGTCCCCTCACTGACTAAAATTCCACAATGACAGACTGAAGGAAAAAGGAACTGCCCAGAAAGAAGAGTTCTTCAAATAGCCAGATGCCGAGGATACGTCCTGAACAATGGATGGAAACAAATCCAAGTTCATTTATGTGACCAGGAACTTTGACACCGCTGTTGAAGAAAATAATTCTCTAAGTTGACAGACAGAAAAATCAAGAGCAATGAAACAGACCCACAAATCAGGGGACTTCTCCAGTAGAAAGAGATGGAGGAACATTCTGGAATCCCACACAGAAAGAGGAAGGAACATTCAGGGTGGCGTGGGAAGAGAGCTTCAGGGCAGCTATGCAAGAGATAAACTTTCACAAAAAATGGTCAGATTTCATGGAGCCATGGGGCATGTGGGGCCAGGTACAGCAACAGGTCAGCTGATGTGTTTGCCATGAGGAGTTTCAAAGCTTTGTACTGTAAAAAAAGGTGGCTGAATTATTAATTAACAGGTACATAGAAAAGAAAGGGGTGTGGAAGAGTAATTCAGGGAAGGATGAAAGAAAGGAAAAGTGACTATATATGATGTAATATGACATTATTAAAGTGGATGAGCAGAGAGAGAAGGGCAGTAACCAAGCCCAATCTTGATTTTACTTTGTAGGAAGGCAGTGTGTGATATATACATTTTTAAAGTATGTGTGATTTCAGAACTGGCTGTTTGGCACTGGACAACCAATTGGTGTGCTCTTCCTGGGGATGGCCAACTCTCTCACTCTCAGCTTTACTCAGTTACCTGTAGTTCTTTGGGCTTTTCCCCAACCATGTTGGTGTTGTCTTTGTTCAGTTCATGTCTGGGTGGTTATGGTAGTGAGCCTTTACAAGCATAGCTTCTGATGGATCATAATCTCACAGCCAACTGCATGATGCTTCGATTGTACCATATCCCACCTCCTCTTCCACAACGTTCCCTTAATCTTAGGTGTGGTAATTACATATATATCCCTAAATAAAATAACAAGTACTGACAAAGAGGCCACCAGGGATGGGTATAAAATTATATGCTGTAAATCGTAGCAGAATAAAGTCGGATAGCCATTGACAGAAACATATTTCCAATAGGAGGAATATAGAACAATATCATGGGCAAAGTGATTTCTTTTGCATATAAGAAATGATCTTACTTGCCTAGCACAAAGAGAATTCAGCTGTTATGTTCAAAATACAAAGGTAGACTCAGGGATTTAAGGTTACCCGGTAACCCATTGCAGCTTGGATGGCAAGGGATCCTGGCAGCATGGAGCCAAGGAGTACCACAAAGTCACTGTAAGTGTAGCAGCTTACAGCTCTGCTTGAGGGAAAGGTTTCCCCAATGCAAGTATAACTGCTCTGCTCTGACAAAGCTGTTACAGCTCTGCTCTGGCCCCAGGAGTGTTACAGCTCTGCTCAGATTCCCTGGAATGTAGACTCTGCTCTGCTAGGGGAAAGTTTCCCTCAGGGAAAGTGTTAAAGCTCTGCTGCTCTCCTTTGGCAAATGGTGTTACAGCTGGGCTCTGCTCTGGTGAAAGTGTCAAGAGATTTATTGGGAAGGAAAAATCCAGGAGGGTGGTTACCTCTAGTGTGAGAAGCATCTCCAAACTGAACAGAGTACAGAGCTTATATAGTGTTTTTTTTTTGGGGGGGGGTTCCAAGGTAGCTTGGGGTTAGTGGGTATTTATAGCCTCATTGTGGGGCAAGCTCAGGGCTTGGTGGGATTCCAAACCCTGGTCCTGGGGTCAAGTCAGGACCCTTTTTACCCTATGGGCCTGCAACCAGTATTATGGAGCCAAGCAAAGTAGGGGTTACCATATATAGCCTTTTAGAGTTTTGCTGGCTTTCCATTTAACTATGCACCTATATTGGTAGAAATTTTAAGGCAAGTCCATGTAGTTAAAAGGGAGGTTTATTTTGTGGGGTAACTTACAAGTGAAGGGATAGGTAACAGGGTCTGGGAAAGGTGTGGCACAGTCCAGTGTTGTTCTCTGGAGAACTCTGCTTGGTCTGCCTCCAGTGTCCAAGATCCAGGAACCAAGAGACCCAGCCCATCTGGATCTCAGGTCTTCAGGGCTCCTGTTTGGACCTTGCCTTGTAGGCGTGACAGTTGCCGGAAGCCTCAATGGGGGTAGTACTTCCGGGTCAAAGCTGGAACAGTTACCCACTACATACCTACTCTTATTCCTGTTTATGGAATGACTGCTTCTGAGGACATGTAAGCCAAAGCAGACAGCTAAAGAATGATACCTACAGCCTCACAGCCTGCATCCTCAACGGGGAGCACCCATCAGAGAAGGACTGAAACTTCTGAAGTGCAACCCCAAGTTACCCGAAGAGAGCACTTGAGAGGCTCATCTTTGCTCAGTGGTCATTTTGTTCAGATCATCCCTGGCAAGTTTAAGAGGTTGTGTGTGATTCACAAAGTATCAGAAGGTAGTTTTGTGCATCGTGAGAGGTGGTTCTGAAAGAGGGAGGGATATGGGCTAAGGAGAAACTCCAATAGGGTCCGTTATAGTGCTTCAGGACAGATATGTTAGGGGCAAAAGGGGAGAGAGGAAGATTACGAGGTAGAAGAAAAAGTGGAGTCAGGCAAGCGAACAGAGGACGAGGTCCTGTCTAGACAGCCGTACATGATTCATTAGCTAACAGGCATGGAGAGTCAGAGAGAGACATGGAAAACTAAGAAATATTTGAAGCAGTTTCTATGGCCTTTGGACCTCCTCCCGCCCCTTGGTCCTGTCCCGGGGTGAAGCACCCAGAGTTGTGCTGCCTCTGCTTTTCTTTTGGTTGCTGCTCTGAACTGGCAGGCTGCTCAGAGGATTTTAAAAAACAACCAGTTAGGACCTGTTAGTAAAAGCTTATGGAGGTAACACAATTAAGTTCTGTATGAACCTCCAGTGTATATTGTTCAAGACTATAAAAGGGAATATCTCATGTCCTGATCCTTTAGCTGAACTGCTTTTGTGATTATTTCTCCTAGTGGGATTCAACGTAGATTCATACTTAAGAAACGCTGACCATAGTTGAGAGAAAAATAGTTATTTTTCAAGTATCCAGTGTAATATCTAGTCTCAAATGTCACTGCTTGACAGAGGAAATGGTTTTATAAGAGAGTAGAGAAATGTCCTGGAAAAATATCAGAATAAAACATTTATCAACGCTCTTTCACAGAACAAATGGAACTGACAAAGACCCTGGAGATAGATTTTGAAAAGGTGAAAAGGTACAAGTACACAACAAGGAAGAAGAAATCAACAATGCTCCAAAGGTTACAAAGACAAGAAGATGTTGTTGTGAATGACTGTATGGTGTACATGACAAAGCTCAGGGGAAATGAATACGTCTCTAAGACAACATTGTGACTTACCAAAACTTACTTAGGAAGAAATAGGGCATAGAAACAGTATAAAGGAAATGTGTAACCATTGAAAACTGAACAAGAAGATGAAAAAACTCTCACAGGTTCCTTTTTTAATTATGTGGTCTATTTTGTGTTGGTTAACAATTTCCAGCAAACAATAAAAAGTTAAATTCATATGCCAAAGAAAAAATAATTATGATCTCACAAAACTTATCTGAATAGATAACAGTGGAATATTTCCAGATGACTTTTTACACTAGTGGAACTTGGATAGACAATACAACAGATATGATTAACCTTGCTTGTTAATATATACAAAAACTTGGAACAGAATAATAACATAATCCAGAAGCATATAGGGCATTGATGAAGCATAGTGAATCATTAGATTAGTATATAAGAAATTAATTAATGTGTATTTTCATAACACCAGATGAAAACACAGTGATGCAATCATCTAACTGAGAAAAGCAATTGATAAAATCTCACATCCTTAATCTGACAAAGTGCCTACAAAACAAATGTGCAGCAAACAACCCTTAATGGTAGTATTGAAAGCTCTTTCTCTGATGTAACTGAAACCGGGACATCTACCAGCTCTACCTGATACACTGTGCTAGAATTCTTAGCCTATGTTAAGGCATTAAAAAAGGAGAAAGAAATCAGAATGAAATAAAGAAAGTTGATGTATGGATATAATCTCTGAACTAGAGTCCAAAAGAAATTTGAAACAAGTAGTAGTTTTAAATAATTTTTATACCAAGTAGTGGATTTCATTATGGCGTCTTTCTATATGTATCATTATACCTGCCATGGTTTCAAGACATAAAATTCAGTATGCACAAGTAGCTTCTACAAGAAGAAAAATCTAATATTTTGTTTGCTTGTTTTGAGATAGGGCTTCATTAAGTATCCTAGGCTGTCCTGGAACTTCCTATGTAGCATAGGCTGGCCACAAATGCATGTCAGTCCTCCTTCCTCAGCTTCCTCCAGTTCTGGGATTATAGAGATTACAGGCAAGAGCCAGAGTACCCAACTTGGAAATTTTAAATTAAAACCATCTTTGTAATAACATCAAAGTTACATGTTTAGGAATAAACACAAAAACTTCAAAACCTAAACAAGTCCAGCTATAGTCACGGTGCAGAGAAGAGAGCTTGATGTCACAAGAAAACCTGTTAAAAACTAATTGGGAATTAGAACCATGTCATCTAAATTCCAAAAGGAGCTTTGTGTTACTTGACAACCTGACTTATTTTTTTCTTTCTTTTTTAACGTTTAATTTGTTTTACTGGCTTAAAGTTTTAAATAGAAAAAGCAAAATGTCTATATAAAAGAGAGTACTTTTTTTTTTTTTTTTAACCACATACATTCCCCTGAGACCTTTATCATCGACACAAAGTCCTGTTAGCAGACACAAAAGTAACCTTGACTCTAGAACTCAGAAATGGGCCTACTCTGACAAAGGCCTTTGGAAAAGACTGAAATGTTTAGCATGCCATTTTGAAAGAATTAACTTGCCAATTAAATTATCCAGGCACAACTGGGAATCTACAGGTGAGAAACTAAGATGACACCCTATCAAGATTATATTTAAATTCCAGTTTCATTAAAGTAAAATCTTAGATGAGAGATGTCAAAACTAATAAGATAGAAAAACATATTTTATCCATATAGTGAAAATGCCTTAACATCCACACAAAAGCCATATGGAAAGTAACGATCATTTTAATAAAAAGGCATAAATATAATTAAGGCACAAAATGGAGAAGAGTTCCTCTTAATAGACAAGGCTCACAGAAAAAGATTAGGACAAAATACATACAGAAAAAGGAAAGCGAAGCCCTCCTGTAAATAAATTCAAAAGAAAGACAAGCCAATAACAAGGGAAAGATCTCAAACAAGAGTTCTACAGATGAATAATTATATGTGAAGTAAACTTATGAAACAATGTTCAGCTTTATTAGAAATTATGAAGTGTAAATTTGGGTTCTAATGAGATGATATCACACACATTCAATGTTGATGGAAATTTAAGTCCAGCAGTTATGTGCTGGTGAGGATGTGGTAGCAGGAGTGTTGATTACAGTTCAGAGGAGGCTCAGCAATGGCCACAGCCATTTACAGCATAACTTATTTTCTAATCAAACTGAAGTTGTGTAAACAGGACGGCACAGGGATGCTACACACAGGGTGTATTCGCATAAAGACACCAAAATAAATGCTCAACAATGTACACAGTTGCACTGTTTATCTCAGCAAGTTCTAAACAACCAGTTAACAAAGAACATAAAACTGAGCTGGGTGTTGCTGCAATGGATAACTGCAAACTGATGAAACGTAATGAATTTCAGCCACACACAAAACAATCTGAGCATATGCTTAAATCGCAGGTAATAGTATTCCTTTTACCTAAAGTCAAAGTATTTGAAGATTCAAGGAAATGCTAGATCACAGGTACTTAACGGTGAGAATGGAAAAGGATGGGAGAACAAATGGTTTCAGGGTTTTGCCCACAGTGATTCTTGCTGGGTGTTGGGTAAACAATATTTACTGATCACTATTTCTTACTTATTACACATTTTCACAAAAACTATCATATTTAATGAATGGCACTTGCCAATTTCTTTAAAATTGTTTAAACCTCATCAGGAATTCTGTGCCCAGGCTCTGAGGTTTAACTAAAGAGACTAGGCCAGTGTAGCAAAATCCAAAATGTGAAGATGATGTGTTGGGCCTTTGCAGCCTGTCACAGCACGTCACCGCACTTAAATTCTCTTGTTCCAATTTGGACTCTGTGAACCCACCTCCCAATTATAAATTGAACATCCCACATAGATTTACCCACCAGGAAAAAGGGTGCTGATCAGCACACATGAGTCACTGGGAAGACTGATCACTCCAGCCCTCGCTGTAATTTAAAGCTGGCATTTGGGCTGATATTTAAATTCTGTAAGCATCCTTAGGGACAATCTAAGTCTGCTGAAGAGAAGATGGAGAGCTGAATCATTCCAAGGACAAGTGGAGGGGGTGGCTGAATTCAGAACAACAGAAGGGAAGAAAAGTATCCAAAGGCACAATTCAGCATTAAGATGCAGTTTCAAGGGATCTTGTCACCGGGTACTTCAGGTCGAGGCTTGAATGTTTAAAAAGGAAGTACATGGTTTTAAAAGTAGTAAGTGCAACTGCAGAACAAAGCATCATTCTGGAGAAAGTTTTCTGAGTCAGTTTTGACTCACATCTTAGCTTGGTCACAATAGAGATCCCAAACTCTATAGATGAAGACGATAATACTGATGATGACTCAGGATAATGTACTGCACCTGTTGCCCTGCAGAGGCAGTTTGTGAAATGGATGTGCTTGAGTTTTTGTGCCAGACATCAGTCAGAATCTGTCTCCTCTGTCTTTTAGTCAGATGAGAAAGCCAAAGCTTATCTTTCTTATTTACAAAACAGGTAAGGAAACTGACCTGCAGATACTGTGGGATTCAGAGATAATGAATTCTGAGGTTGGCAATAATAGGGCACTCAACAAATGTCAAGATGATATTCTTGCTGCAGATTGATTAGCTGTTTACAAGTTAAGATTAGAGATGGATAGCTTAAGGACATTCTGGGGACAAGGAGAGGAGGAGCCACAGTGATAAGTCATAAATATGAACTGAAGCCAAGGGCCAAGAAAAGGGCCAATAGGTCACAGTGTGGAACAGCTGGCCCCAGTGAAGCAGGTAGGAACAGGGAGGAGGGAAGCAGAGAGGTCTATTCAAGGTCCTCAGAAACTCATATGGGCACTTCCATACAAGAACAGGTTTCTACTTACTGGGAAGATGGGACGAAGCCAAGCTGCCAGTGAGGCTGAGAAGAACTTGGGTAACAGATGGGCAATCAAGATAAGGACTATGACCCAGATACAGTTGAAAGGCAGATGATATGAGGACTGAGACACTAGAGTCATGGTGTAAACCAAGTATTAATCACATACTGCGATGAAATAGCCACCTAAGTCCTCTGCTTGTTTGCATCTGGGTCAGAGGCTTTGATGACTCACCTGCCACCCAAGTTCTCTGGCACTGACTGGCAGCTCAGCTGGCCACATGCAGAGTCAGCTCCCATCTTGTCCATATTCTGACCAGGCTGAACTAGGCATTGTCTTCTCTGAAAAAACAACACCTGGCACTCTGAACAGCTGAGGTAAAAGCCTGGGAGCCTCATGCTGATAGAAGGGAGGCTATAACATTGCTTGCTTAGGCTATAGCATATTAATCAGAGGGGAAAGTTCTGGGAGACAGTGGACTCAAGAGAAGCTGCACACTAGCCAATTAAGCACCAAGATGAAGCCAGGAAGATTCTTTTGAGTGTTACAGTGTAAAATAGGTTTGGAACCTGAGCTGGTGCCTTATGAGCACAGTCATTAGCAGATGGTATTTCATAGGGATGAGAGTAGACCTTAAAAATAACATGTGGATTGGAAACAAGATGAGATGCCCCTTGCACCCTTCTACAAGTCTCAGTTGCTCGGATCCCAAGGCCACACCTCTTAGCGCAAGCCACTTCTTTACTGGGTCTCAGAAATGGCAGCAGAGCTGTGGAAATGGTTCCATCGGTAAGATGCCTTCGGGGCAAGCATGAGGCCCCAATTCAGCTTCCTAGCACTGATGTAAAAGCCAGATGCAGTGGTACAGATCTATAATCTCCTGCTCTGGGGTAGGAGGCCAAGGAGACAAGAGGATCACTGGAGCTTATTGGCCAATCAGGATAGCCTCATCAGTGAGCTCCAGTGTCAGTAAGAGAAACTCTTAAAACCAAGGTGTTGAGCAATAGAGGAAGACACCTGAAGTTAACTCTCTCTGTCTCTCTGTCTCTCTGTCTCTGTCTCTCTGTCTGTTTCTCTCTCTCTGTCTCTCTCTCTGTCTCTCTCTCTCTGTCTCTCTCTCTCTCTCTCTCTCTCTCTCTCTCTCTCTCTCTCACAAACACACACACACACACACACACACACACACACACACACACACACACACACAAATAGAAAACTGCAATTCATAAAAGTATCTGCTACTGTGTTCCTAGCTATACTGGTTGCAAGCTGGATACATAAAATCAACTGTTTAAACACTACACATTGAGTGTGTTATCATTTCAAAATAGCACAAAGAACTCTGGGAATATGGCCAACTTGGAAAGTCACCTTGAATTAACCCATTGCAATTCTTGAATGGGAAATTCACCCAGATTCAAAATAACTCAAGATTAACCAATCTTGAGTTTCTAGTTTAGTTGACAACAAGGCCCTCAGGAATGCCCTAGGACAGAAAATATTAGCATGTAACTGGTTGTAGCTCACTTCACAGTGTTAATTAACTTCAACATTTACACTATGGGTTTGCATGCTCTTTAAGATTTTATTAGCTTTTACATTTGGGACTGTGGGTAGGTCTTTGCTGAATCATTATTTTTTTAAGTCATCAGCATTACCCAAAAAGACCACCTGGGTGCTTTGAGACATTAGCAGAGGACTGCTGTGGTGATATGTTATTTGTGTTTTAATAAATAAAGCTTGCCTGGACATCAGAAGAAAAAGGCCAGGTATTATAAGTAAACAAAAAAGCCAGGCAGTGGTAGCACACGCCCTTAATCCTATCACTTAGCAGGCAGGATCTCAGTGTGTTCAAGGCCACACTAGGGAAGAGAGCTAAGCGTGGTGAGACATGCCTTTAATCCCAGTATCAACCATAGAGGTCTGGAGGTCTGTACAGACAGACAGGAAGTGACAGAGCTGTGTAGGAAGAGGAAGTGATATAGCTGGGCTAAGAGAGTCAATGAGAGAACAGAACAGAAAAGACATATAAATGTGAGTATACAGGAAGAAGCTCTCTTTGGAAGCTTTGGAGTTGGTGAGGTGAGGTTAGCTCGTGGTTTGTCCTATTCATCTGATCTTTCAGGCTTTAACCCAAATTTCTAGCTCTGTTTTTTATTTATTAAGACCATTTAGAAATTTGTCTACAGACTGCTTCTGTTCACATGCCCACTACCAAATAGAGAAGATGCAGACCTCTGCAAGCCCACTTCTCTCTTGTGGAGGATTCTACTCCATTGTGAATCTGGGACAATGAACTCTTAGGGTAATCACTGGACTTTTAAAACTGAAAGTAAATAACTGATGTCTCCATTTCCAAGTCAAGATTTTAATTAATATTGTTACTCAATAGTTCTTCTATTTACTCTTTCTCTTACACAGATTAATATTCAATTCTATTTGTAAGCCACATGGTTCATCTGGAAGATATCATAATTTCTGGTGCGTTGTTTTCTCTATTACTCTGGGAGAAAAAAAAAATCCTTATGTCTTTCCTCTGTTCCAGCTTGGAAACAAATTTAAATATTCTTTTATTTGAAATTCACTTTCTACCACAGCATCTCTAGCCACCCAGAAACCTGACATGTCTCTAGAATCCTTCGTAAGCTTTAACATTCAGTCAGCCCCAGTCTTTCTTAAGGAATTGGACTTTTGTCTGTATATGAAGGAAATTAAATTCACATTCTTTAAAGTAAACACACAAGAACTGTATTCTAAATAAATGGAAGAGTTGATCACTTTCACTTGAGACAGTTTGTTTCTTAGGGTGAGAAACTGAAAAACTACCCTGGGAAGAAAAAATAGAAGCTAAAATGTGTTCCACAGTAAAGCAGCAGAGTCTTGTGTCACGCCCTTGCATGGCAAGGGTCTCAAAAGCCTGACCAGGGGTAGTGAGAGGATTGGGACCGGACAGATGCACCACATTACAGGTACGCTGGGGTCCAAAGTCTGGCCTCTCAGGTGAAGGAGCAGCAGCACACTGGAAGCTCAGCACTTACTATATAGAGTTGAACAGGGAGGTGGAGTTATTGCATACAGATTAATAAGGAAGTAAGGCTTATGTGATACAAGTGAACGAGCAGGTGGGCTATGTAGGGTAAAAGGGCCAGGGAAAGACAACCTGCTCCTGACTTGACCTCAAGACCAGGGCCAACGACTTGAAATCCCATCAATCCCTGAGCATGAAATTCCACCAATCCCTAATCTTGTTCCAAGATCAGACCACAAAAAGCCACCAGTCCCAAGCCACTCTGGAAGTTCCCTCCACCAAGAAACCCTCTATAAGACCTGTATTCTGCTCAGTTTGCTTTGCTTCTCACCCTAGCAGAGGCAGCCACCCTCCCTGAGTTTTCCTTCCCAATAAATCTCTTAAGTGAGGTTTGTTGTGCTGTGTGACACTTTGCCATCAGAACTCAACTGTACACTTTTGCCAGAGCCGAGTAGAACTGTAACATTTTTGCTGGGGAAACATTCCTCTCACCCAGACTACCCCCCACCCCCAACCCCCACAGGAGCAGAGAGCTGTTACACTTGCTTTGGAGAAACCTTTCCCCAGAGCAGAGCTGTAACACTTCTGCCCAAACAGAGCTGCTACGCTTACAGTGACTGTGGTATGCCTTGGCTGCTGACTGCTAGGATACCTTTCCATCCTAGCTGCAGTGCCTACAGGCTTAGCTGACCTTGGTAGGAACAGTTTGTAGGGGAGAAGTTGAGGAGGGCAGAAAGCTACAGTGGAAATTTTCTGCACAAACTATCAACATTTTAACTCAGACCAGAGAAAGATTTTGCTATTCCTCGGAGCCTCACTGACAGAAGACTTAGCTGCTCCCATGGGGCTGAATTCTGGAGGCCCTTGAAATGTCTGTGCCCATGTCAAAAGCATATATTTACTTGCTCAGGTAAATACCTACCCACACTAGTTCTTTGGCTCCCAAAGGGGATGAAAGCATTAGGGGCCTCAGGAAAATCAAGGAGGACAGAAAACTCAAAACTCGGAAACATGAAAATCCAATCAGCCTAAGACATTTGACACAAGATTACCTCTGCTGGGTACCCCTGTGGAGAAGTCAGCTGCGTTCTTCTGAAATAGTTGTTCTCAATAACTTCTTCATCTGTGCTTCTATTACCCCTGAATGTTCTCTACAGTCCTGTGGCAACAACTTGGTGGTAAGCTTTGAATTGGTAAATGAGGCAGAGAGGTGGGTTTGGACATTTAGGGCAAAAGTAGAAACAGGAAATAGAAGCCAGTGAGAATGATGATAAGACAAGTATGGATGAACCAGACAAGGACTGTGGGGGTTCTTAGGGGTGAACGGACAGCCACCAGGGGAAGGTACACAGCCCTGTGCAGAGGCCCTCACAAATGTGTGAGCTAATGCTTTTCCACCCGAAATGGCACAGGATAGGACAGAACTGATGTGAAACCTGTATGCTGATGTGAAAGCTCAGAGACCTGTGGATTGTATCTGCAGTTATTTTTGCTTCTTTTAAGAAGTCACCATCATTTTGCCCTGAGTTTTAGGTTTCTATTGCTGTGAGGAGACGCCATGACCACAGCAACTCTTATAAAGAGAACATTTAATTGAGGAGGCTCACCTACAGTTCAGAGGTTCAGTCCCTTGTGGTGGGGAGCATGGTGGCCTGCAGGCAGACATGGTGCTGGAGCTGAGAGTGCTACATCTTGACTCAGAGGCAACAGGAAGTCCACTGACTGTCACATTTAGTGAAATTGAGAAAAAGACCTCAAAGCCTGCCCCCTTGAGAAATCTCAAAAAGATAGACATACAGCATGAGGAATTCTCCCTCACACTTCTCCAATGCCTAATATACAATCTCGCCATATACACTAATTATTCTCTAACTCCTTATTTAAGGAAGAACCTATAGGTATTTGAAATATAGGTATTTGTACTTGGTTTTGTTGATTAAATCTAAAGTAAACAGAAATTTCCAACTTATAATTAATTAGACTTTACGTCTGACTTTACATTTATTTCTGTTTACTATGGTGGAAAATTATTAGATTTGATACCTCTTTGATGAATTATATGGGATGATTTTGATGACACCTTGGTCATTTCCCACAGTTGTCTCATTCTTTCAGAATTTCTGGCTGTTAATGTGTATCCTTTCCTTATATTTTAATATCAAAAGAAGAGACATGATGTACCTCAATAAATTAAGATTTGGAACTTCTTGTCTGCCATTGCTTCTTGGTTTCTAGGAAATCATGGAATCAGGAGTTGGAGGGTTAGAAGTAAACTACTGGCCCGTGCCTCAGTCATGAATAGGGTGCTGCAAATGTCTCTAATGTTCCAAGTCTTAATGTGAGGACATGACTTCTTTGTCCTGTGCTTATGCTCATGTCTATCACTCAATAATACCTACTGCTGCACTGAGGACATCTTTCAAAGCTGTGCTGGATATTACCTGCATATGGAATGGCCATCATGTCCTTACACCTAGAGACAAGTGCCTGGTGAGCGACAGACAGAGTGTGAAGGGGCAGTTTGTCTCTCAGAGCCATAGGAATTCTTCTTTTGTCACACCTTAGTATTCATCTTGACTTTGAAGGAATGCCTATGTGCCTGGAGAGGAGTCTTCAGTAGCAAGAAGAAAGGATGAAGGTCCTCACAGGTTTCTTTTTTCTAATGATATTATTTTTAATGTACCCTTTCTTATTCATTTTTAGAAAGTGGATCTCAGCACAGCACACACAATTGATGTGTGTGCCTGTGTGTGTGTGTGTGTGTGTGTGTGTGTGTGTGTGTGTACGTGAGTCTGACACACTTTGCTCTCGGTTATTCCTCCCTCCACCATCCTCTCCATGTCATCTACCCCTCCCCACCATCCTCTCCATGTCATCTACCCCTCCCCACCATCCTCTCCATGTCATCTACCCCTCCCCACCATTGTCTCCATGTCATCTACCCCTCCCCACCATCCTCCCATGTCATCTACCCCTCCCCACCATCCTCTCCATGTCATCTACCCCTCCCCACCATCCTCTCCATGTCATCTACCCCTCCCCACCATCCTCTCCATGTCATCTACCCCTCCCCACCATCCTCTCCATGTCATCTACCCCTCCCCACCATCCTCCCATGTCATCTACCCCTCCCCACCATCCTCTCCATGTCATCTACCCCTCCCCACCATCCTCTCCATGTCATCTACCCCTCCCCACCATCCTCCCATGTCATCTACCCCTCCCCACCATCCTCCCATGTCATCTACCCCTCCCCACCATCCTCCCATGTCATCTACCCCTCCATCATCCTCTCCATGTCATCTACCCCTCCCCACCATCCTCCCATGTCATCTACCCCTCCCCACCATCCTCTCCATGTCATCTACCCTTCCACCATCCTACCATGTCATCTACCCCTCTATCATCCTCTCCATGTCATCTATCCTCCCCACCATCCTCCCATGTCATCTACTCCTCCCCACCATCCTCTCCATGTCATCTACCCCTCCCCACCATCCTCCCATGTCATCTACCCCTCCCCACCATCTTCCCATGTCATCTACCCCTCCACCATCCTCCCATGTCATCTACTCCTCCACCATCCTCCCATGTCATCTATCCTCCCCACCATCCTCCCATGTCATCTATCCTCCACCATCCTCCCATGTCATCTACTCCTCCCCACCATCCTCTCCATGTCATCTACCCCTCCCCACCATCCTCTCCATGTCATCTACTCCTCCACCATCCTCCCATGTCATCTATCCTCCCCACCATCCTCCCATGTCATCTACTCCTCCACCATCCTCCCATGTCATCTACCCCTCCCCACCATCCTCTCCATGTCATCTACCCCTCCCCACCATCCTCCCATGTCATCTACCCCTCCCCACCATCCTCCCATGTCATCTACCCCTCCATCATCCTCTCCATGTCATCTACCCCTCCCCACCATCCTCCCATGTCATCTACCCCTCCCCACCATCCTCTCCATGTCATCTACCCCTCCACCATCCTCCCATGTCATCTACTCCTCCACCATCCTCCCATGTCATCTATCCTCCCCACCATCCTCCCATGTCATCTACTCCTCCACCATCCTCCCATGTCATCTACTCCTCCACCATCCTCCCATGTCATCTATCCTCCCCACCATCCTCCCATGTCATCTATCCTCCACCATCCTCCCATGTCATCTACTCCTCCCCACCATCCTCTCCATGTCATCTACCCCTCCACCATCCTCCCATGTCATCTACTCCTCCACCATCCTCCCATGTCATCTATCCTCCCCACCATCCTCCCATGTCATCTGCTCCTCCACCATCCTCCCATGTCATCTACCCCTCCCCACCATCCTCTCCATGTCATCTACCCCTCCCCACCATCCTCCCATATCATCTACCCCTCCCCACCATCCTCTCCATGTCATCTACCCCTCCCCACCATCCTCTCCATGTCATCTAACCCTCCCCACCATCCTCTCCATGTCATCTACCCCTCCACCATCCTCCCATGTCATCTACCCCTCCATCATCCTCTCCATGTCATCTATCCTCCCCACCATCCTCCCATGTCATCTACTCCTCCACCATCCTCCCATGTCATCTACCCCTCCCCACCATCCTCTCCATGTCATCTACCCCTCCCCACCATCCTCTCCATGTCATCTACCCCTCCCCACCATCCTCTCCATGTCATCTATCCTCCCCACCATCCTCTCATGTCATCTACCCCTCCACCATCCTCTCTCTCCATGTCATCTATCCTCCCCACCATCCTCTCTCTCCATGTCATCTATCCTCCACCATCCTCTCTCTCCATGTCATCTACCCCTCCACCATCCTCTCTCTCCATGTCATCTACCCCCTTTTGGCTTAACTTGAGTTAATCTCCCTCATCCTTCCTTCCTTTTTTTCAGGTTTGTTTTATTTTATATATGTGTCTGAGGACATGTATGCCATGTATTTGCAGGTGATTGCAGAGACCAGAAGAGGCCATCTGATAGCCTGCAACTGGAGTTAAATGCAGTGGAGAGCTGCATGGTGTGGGTGGTTGGAACTGAACTTGGGTCCTCTGGAAGAGCCAGAAGCACTCTTAACAACTGAGCAATTTTTTCCAAAGCTCTGTTCCTGTTGTCTTATCACATGGATTTCACTGCCTGCTTTGTGTACTACCATTCTTGAGATGTCTTCCTCCACTCTCACAAACCTCCTCCTAGCTTCATGATCTTCTTACACACACACACACACACACACACACACACACACACACACACACACATGTACACACACATGCCACATGCACACATACACATACACACACACACACACACACACACACACACACACACACACACACGCATGCATGCACACACACATATAATTATATATATCATTTAAATCTGGGTTCTGTACACAAGAGAAATATATTCAAGAGTATCAAGGCTACTGCTCTATAATTTGCCATCTTATTCACTGATGATGTAAAAAAACAAAAAACCTTTTAACTTATTCCAAGAGAAAAGTAGAAGCCACTTTGGGAAGCTAGTCTGTAAAAACTTGGAGTAACTGAACTAGTTATGTGGTGTGAATGGGCAAATGAACCCTGGAACTAAATGTTTACTACCTGGTTCTATTCTGAGAAATGCTCTTCAGAGTTAAGGTTTAGTGATGGTCACATGTGTGAATCCATGAAATGCATATAAATGTGGCCTATAAAATGCAGTAATGAGCAATTAAACAAGGGAAAAGAAAAGTGCTTTCCTAGAAAGGAAAAGGTAGATGTTAGTAAATGAGGATTATAGGGATTTTTTTCTTTACAAATAAGTAAAACAATTGGTATATGGTTTAATTATGAAATTTAAATCCTACTATCAAATTTTTTTCTTTAAGATCATCTCTAAAACCAGAGAAGTGTATTTTTTACCATTATTTAGAGTAGTGAAAAGTTGAAAACAACCTAAAGAATATATTACGTTTCAAGTTTAATAAATTATAATACATCAATTCAGTAACTGTTAACAACTCCCAAATGAAGAATACTGAAACTTATGTGAAAATAATATAGAGAACATTTAGGATATCTTGTTCAAAGCAGAATTTCTCAACTCCAACACTACTATCATCTTGGGCCAAGATATCAGATGGGATTGGGGACTAGTCTGTGCTTTGCAGGATATCCAGCAATGTTGCTGGCCTCTTCGCAGTATATAACAACAACAACAACAATCTCCCGATGTTGCCAAAAGGCTTGAGCAACGGTAGGAATGGGCAGCATGCTGCTGGCTCAGAACCCATGTAAAGGGTGGAATTGATTGTAAGTTTCTCTGTACATTGTAATTAAGTGCAAGGGAAATCAGCATGTACCTATATCTGAATAGGGAATAAACAACAAAAACTCAACAGTTATTAAGTGGTGATATTTCTTAATGTTTTTCTTTTTATAGGTTTTGTGGTTATTTGAATGAGAATGGCCCCTATAGACTCATATCTTTGAATGCTTGGTTTCTTAGTTTGGTAGATGGTTTAGGAAGAACTAGAAGATGTGGTCTTGTGGTAAGGAAGAGATGTGTTGCTGGGAATGGACTTTGAGGTTTCAAAAGCCTGTGCCATAATCAGTCTCCATATCACTGCACCTGCAACTTTCAAAACAGATATGAGGCTCTCAGCTATTGCTCCAGTGCTGTGTCTGCCTGTCTGCTGCCATGCTTCCCACCATGATGGCTATGGACTCACCATCTGAAACTGTAAGCAAGCTCCCATTTAACTGCTTTTTCTTATGAGTTGTCTGATCATGGTGTCTCTTCACAGCAACAGAACACTAACTAAGACAGAAGTTAGTGTGAGTGCAGTATTGCTGTGACTGGCCTGGCAATATTGTTGTTCAGAAGCATATGGAAAAAATTGGGTCTTTGGATGAGAAAATCAGTTGAATGCTATAAAACTTGCTTAATGGGGCCATATTACTAAGGATCTTGGAAGAAAGTAGTGATGAGATGTGCACTATGGAGGCTCAGCTCAAGAAGTTCTAGAGAAAAATTGTACTACAGGTCATTCTTGCCATAATTTAGCAAAGAAGGTGGCTGTTTTATGCCTTTGTCCAAAAAAATGTTCCTGAAGTTAAACTGAAGAGTTTTTTTTATATTAATATTTTTGACAGAGGAGATTTCAAGAAAACCTGGTATTGTCTGTGTCACAAGATATTAATGATCATTCCTAGCAAATCTATAGTGAAAAAGAATAAGAGGGGTTGTGGTAGTTTGATAAGGATGGCACCCATGGGCTCATATATTTGAATGCTTAGTCACCAGTGAGTGGCACTATTTGGAAGGATTAGAAGGATTAAGAGGTGTGGCCTTGTTGGAGGAAGTGTGTCACTAGGCGTGGGTTTTGAGGTTTCAAAGCTCTTGCCAAGATCAGAGTCTCTCTGAATGTAGATCAGGAAATATCACTCAAATAATGCTCCAGCATACCAGTCTACCTGCACATCACCATGTTCCCTGACATGATGGTAATGGACTAAACTTCTAACACTGTAAGCAAGCTCCCAATTAAATGTGTTTTCTTCTAATAGTCGCCTTGGTTGTGATGTCGCTTCATAGCAAGAGAACAGGAACAAAGACAGGTTCTGCTTAAGTAAAAATTTGTAGGTAGAAACATCAGAATTGAAGTAATAATGCTATAGTTGCGTTATTTTAGAAATAAAAGTGAATGGTTTAGTTAAAGGAAGAATTAAAAACTGAGTAAGTTGTTTTCTTCTAGTCTGATTAACCCTTACCCCTTTGACTTCAGCCTCCAGAGTGAACTCCATAATTTACCCTACACTTTCCACATGCAGAGTGATGATGGTTGAGACTTTGAATTTCTCTTCTTAGTCAGTGTATTTTCCACAAGGCCTATCAACGGTCCCCCCACTGAATGTCTTAAACAACAGAAATCCATTGCTTCACAGTTCTACAGCCTAGAAGTCCATAGTGGAGGCCCTGCTGATGCTGCTTCTCTCCTTGGCATGTAGGTGGCCATCTTCAAAAACCACACAGCCTTCTTCCTGGACCTTCACCAGCTTCTTATTCTCCTGCACACACCCACAAAAAGAAAAATCTGAATACTGTTCTTACTAAATATAGAGACTGTCTTAATGATATCAGGTTTGTCTTGATTATCACTATAAGGATTCGGTGGTATTTTGAATGAGAAATGGCCCCCAGAAGCTCACATCTTTGAAACATTGGTCCCCAGTTGGTGGTACTATCGGGGGAGGGTCTAGAACTTTCAGGACATAGAGACTTTCTGGAGGAAGTATGTCAGTAGAAGTATACTTTGAGGTGCTATAATCTGGTCTTACCTCCTGTTTTTCTTCCTTTGCTTCTGGTATGCAGATTATCACAATATCTCTGCCTCCTGACTTCTGAACCTGATCCACTCTTGCTGCTGTGGGAGCCCACAAAGATTCCAACTTGTGGTTTGATTCAAGGTCAGAGAGTCAGAGTTTATGATGCTCTCCAAGGCAGCATAATAGGGTATAAAGGCCTGGTTACCATGTTTCTTATACTTTAAGGCCTAATCACAAGATGCTTTGCTGTGAGGTATGCTTACCATGTGTTTTGAAGGGTCTACACTTGGTTGTACTTAATGCTTTGATCTTGAAAGGAGGAGGTCTTTTTTTGCCTTTCACCTTGCTAATGTATTAAAAAAAGCCCACTAGAAATAAACTCAAGGCTGCTGGGTATTGACCCAGGGCCCTCCTGAATCTATCCTGTGTCTCTGTCTTTCTCTCTGTCTACATCTATATCTCTTCTTATTATTTCTCAATGCATTACTCCCCCCTTCAAGGGACCATTTGATAGGTTGGGGCTGGACCCCAACATCGAGCCCTGACATGCTGACATGCTTTTCCTGCCATGATACTCTCTTGCTGTCTAGAACAGTAATCTAAACATTTTGCCCATTAAATTTACTTTGGCCATGGTATTTTATCATAGCAACAGAAAGCAGCTAATACAGATACCCACAATTAGGGTGGCTCGGTTAGATAGGAAACCTATATTTAGATTTGTGAGGGACTGCCATAGCAGTCTCTACAATGGCCTAACTTTCCTCTCCAACTAAGAAAGCATATACATTTTCTGATTTTCAACTTCTACTTGTGTTCATTAATATATACAGGTAACAACTATTCTAATTATAGTGAGATATATAACTAATAACTTTTCTAACTGTACTCTAACTATAGCATTTTCTTGTAGTATTCATTTGCATTTCCCTGAGTAGGGAGAGTGAACATTTTTCACTTATTTATTGACTATTTGTATTTATGTTTTGTTTAATAGCTAGATAATTTGATCATATTTAATTCAGTTACTTGGTTTTTACTGTTCAGAGTTTTTAGTTCCTTATGTTTTTAGTACTAACTATCAGTCTTGGGGGCTGGAGAGCCAAAGGTAGTCTGAAAAGAAAGCTTGCTACAATTGAGCAAGCCATGAGAAAGAAGCAAGCCAGTAGGCAGCACTCCTCCACAGCCTCTGAATCAACTCCTGCCTTTGTGTTCCTGCCCTGTTTGAGTTCCCATGCTGACTTCCTTCAATGATGAACAACGATATGGAAATATAAGCTAAATAAACCCAAGTTGATTTGGTCATGTTAGTTCACCACATCAATACAAACCCTAACTAAGATAGTAACTTACATAATAAACATCTACATATGATTTGTGTAAGATTTTCTCCATTTTCAACCATATATGGGCATACAGTAGAAAATACTCTTTTTATGGCTTAACAACACAGTAAAACACTTACATTTAATGGTCCAGAATGGATTTCTTTACATAAGACAGCATTCTTTGCTGTTTTAAGCATATACATAAAATTTGAAGGTCTAAATTGGTAGTGAGAGGAGCCTGACTTATTTGATGTGCCATGGAGACCCAGTTGTAAATTCTGTATTAATTTACTATCTAAAATAATCTAAGGAAAGTGATGCTTCTGACTTTAAGCTTTAAGACTTCATTCTAGAATTAAAATGAACAGAAAACAAAGTCATTTTCTGTGGGTAAGATGAGCCTCATCCCAAAAGTTGATTTGCTGTACATGGTGGTGCTATAACCCCAGTACTCAGGATTATAAACTAAGACAAGAGAATTAGGAGCTGAGGTCTTCCTAACCTACATACTGTGACTCTGTCTCAAAAATCGAACAAAAATGTCACTCTTCACTTGACACCATTCCACAGAGTATTGTGTAGATATTCAATTATTTTGGCAAGGCAATCTTGGCTCACTCCTTTAATCCTGGCACCCAGGAGGCAGGGACGAGTGGATCTCTAGGCCCGCCTTGTCTACAAAGTGAGTTCTAGGACAGCTAGGGCTGTTAAAGAGAAAAAAAAAAAAAAACAAGATATAAGTGATTGCCTTAGTTAGTGGTATTAGAACCACTTATAGATAAATTGCAAACCAGGAAAGTGTCCACATACTGTGCATGTGCACATCTGGGATCTTCCCCATCAGCCATGAGAAAACCATGAAACTGAATTAATCTAATTCTCAGGTTTCAACAAAAATTTCAATGACCACAAGGTATATTGAGACTTTGCACACTCACTGAAGATTAAGGCACTGAGGATTCTGGCAGTGTTTTTACCAATTGTCTGCACCCTTTTATCTCCTGTTCTCCTTTCTTCTTCTTCTTCTTCATTTTTTCTTTACCTGACACGTCTACTAATGTCACACCCTCCCTCAGCAGTGATGTTGAGCTCCCTCACGCTTCATGCAGAGCACAAACCAGCAGTGTATCAAATCATTTCCTCCATTTGAAGTGGTGTATTATCTGAAGACAATCAGGGTATTAAACTCTCCTTATTCCATTATAATTATGGTGATGAGTAACAACCTCTCGAAAGAAACACAGTGCCATCCCCATGTAAAGTGCTTGTGGATAAAAGAAACTGAAAATGCCTGATCGGCTCAGGTCAGCTCCATTATCTACCAGAGTGAACTGAAACAAAAATAGTGGCTGGCGTTAGGACGACAATTCAACATTTGCAAACCACTCAGAGGGGAGTAAGAACAGATAAACCAAGCCTGAATCCCGAATATTCGTCTGGCTCTCCCTGACCAGCTAACTAGGAGACGCAGCATGAAATCTAAGCAGGATGGGGCAGAAGAGATGGCACACACATGTGCCCTGAGAGTTCCTGTTTTAAAACAGTTAGGTAACTAATTCATGCACATGAAGTTTTAGACCTCATTTATCATGTTAAGGGAGGATTTTATATGTATCTAGGATTGTTTTTAAAGTTTGTTACACTATCTTACTGTACTCCCCAAATAACTATACATAATAAAAAATGAAGGAAGGAAAGGAAAAAATAGAGTTTGGACAAAAGTAAAGAACTCGGCATTTTCTTGGGCAGCAAGCCTCCTTCCTTCCTTGAGAAACCTCATTAAGAGTAGAAAAAAGAGGGCTTTTCCCCCCTCCAAAGCATTATTTGGAATAATGTATCACCTGACTTGGTCCATGTATTCTAGAATGTATGTTACCTGAGGCCATCCTATTGATGATTGTGATTGCAACCTGGGTATCATGCTAAAATAATCTAGAAGTTTGGCAACTATAGAAAGGAGGAGCTAGATATAGTGTTACACACCGAAATTACAAAAACGGAGGCTGGTGGACAGAAGTTTGAGGCCACCCTAGACTACATGTAATGAGACTCTGTCTCAAATAAAATAAGAGTTTAAGAAGGACTGGAAATTCATCTCATTTGTAGAA
Organism: Onychomys torridus; assembly: GCF_903995425.1. Lineage (NCBI taxonomy): Eukaryota > Metazoa > Chordata > Mammalia > Rodentia > Cricetidae > Onychomys > Onychomys torridus. Next base: position 62,544,428 of record NC_050445.1, read on the forward strand.
TGTTTGTATAGCATTTGTAACGTCCTGAGTTAATACTCCATTATTACAAAAAGAACAACTTAATATCATTGCTTTCTCTCTTCTTAAGTAGTTTCAATTTTCCACTGGGATAAACAACTCAATAATAATATCAAGGTTGAAAGTGGAGAAAATTGATTCTAAAATGATTCACCAGATGAGCTGTGGAAGGAGACAAGAATGAGAAGAGTTATATATGGCAGGGTTGGTGGCTCACTGGTAACCCCAAGACTTAGGCTGTTGAAGCAGGAGGATCACATTTGAGTTTGAGACCACCTTGGATTACATAGTGAGTTCCAGAACATCCTGAGCTATAGACTGAGATCTTGTCTGGAAGAGGCGGAAAGGAGGGAGTAAGCGGAAGGAGGAGGAAGAGCTGCTTTTACTTTGCGATGCTTACTAGATTCTAGGTGTGGAGCTAAACGTAATTGGATCTTATGAAACTATCTTTCAGTTCTTTATGTAAGTGAGGAAGTTGGTCCTGATAATCAAGCAGTTATTTGTAAAGCTCTAAGCTTTGATCCTTGCCATATGTTCTGAAGTAAACAGTTACGATTGAAACGCCCACTATTGCTGTCATGTAGAAGAACAAGACAAGACATAGGTGTCTGATTTAGTATTTGCTTCCTTTTTTTTTTTTTTTTTTTTTTTTTTTTTTTTTTTTTTTTGGTTTTTTGGTTTTTTGAGACAGGGTTTCTCTGTGTAGCTTTGTGCCTTTCCTGGAACTCACTTGGTAGACCAGGCTGGACTCGATGAATTCACAGAGATCTGCCTGGCTCTGCCTCCCAAGTGCTGGGATTAAAGTCGTGTACCACCACCGCCGCCCAGCTATGTGTTTGTTTCTTAAACTTATCTCAGCAGCTGTTTTCCCATCCATACTTGAGGGTGTAATGCTGGTCTTCTGAAATGCTTCTACCAAGAAACTTTGCTGCTGGGTCTTACCTGTTTACAGCCAGCAGTAAGTTTGTGAGCCAATCTGGGACCTATTTGATAATGCTTATGTATCTTCAACATATCTTCAAGACAAGAGTATTAGAGCTGTTCGCATCTTAAAGATTCTGTATCACTCTTCCTTGCTAGAAGACTCTGACATTTTATCCTGAAGCTGTGTAGTTTGATTATATGATAAGGGGGATCCAGAGACCAGAGCACAAAGACCACTGGCATTCTGTTGGCAAAGAGAAAGGGTTTGCACTTCCTTCCATTCTGCTCTTTGTCTCCTAGCTAGAAATTTGTTCATCCCCCCACCCTTAATTTGAATATAAAACCTGTTCCTGTCTCACAGGGTGAGTTCTGAGTGTTCAGAGAGATAAGCTTAAGTGTCTGGCTTGAAACAGGAGTTGACCACATGAGTTACAACCAAAACAATCTCCCTGATACCACCTCTCTTCTAAGACACATTGGCCGAGTCTTCTGTAATTCTTTTCTGGTCTGTAAAATGAAGGAAATAGGCTCCATTTACATTTTAACCATTTTAATTGGATCTAATTTTAATTGGGTTGGAGCCTCATACCTAGTTCTGGTCAATGCAAATATAACTGTTAATTGTGTTAAAAAGTATACATTCCTCTGCCTGCCCAAATTCCTTCCTCTCATGGGAGCAGGAGAACTCAGGGTAGTCTGTTGAAATATGGAAACAGCCTGGATCTCAGAGATGCTGCTAGAAAAAAATTAAGTCTACCTGATCTGTTTTGACTGTGGCAAGAACAAAAAGAATTCTTCCTCCTGTTAAACAAGGGAGATTTTTTTTTTCCATTGTGACTCTCAAAACAGTAATTACTCATGGGACTTATGTAGAACTCAAGTTCCTCCACAACCCATATCTTAATTGTTTTTCCTAAAAGCAAATGTTTTAAAGAAAAAATAAAGAATGTTCTTGCAGAAGCAGGAAGCAGGAAGCAAAGGTAATGCATTAAATATTAGTGTATAGCCTGAAAAGCATGCCTGAAGTACATAGGCCAGGAAGCCATATGTGGCTTTGTTTTGGTTTGGAGACTTTTATGGTTGGTGGTGGTAGTGATGGTATGTGCATGTGTATATGTGTCCATGTATGTTCAGGGACATATGGAGGCCAGTGATCAACTTTGGATGTCATTCCTTACATGCCATTCATCTTATTTCTTGAGACCTGTTCTCCTATTGGCCTGGTACTTACTCATTAGGCTAAACCAGCTGGCCAGTGAACCAAGGACCCTTTCTTTCTCTCCAGTGCTAAGCTTCCAAGCACATACTCCACACTCAACTTTTTTTTATGTGGGTTCTGGAGCTTGAAGTCAGAACTTCACACTTTTTGGGTAAGAATTTTAGTGACCAAGCTGACTCCTAGCCCCAAGTATGGCTTTGCTTAATGTGTACTACGTTCCTCTAGACTTTACTAAATATCACCCTCTATACCATTAGTTTTTAGTTCATTCCACAGTACCCTCACAATGACTCTATTTCTTAAGCAGGACATTACAACTAGTTTGTACAGGACCTTGCTAATAAGTTTTCTGCCTCTTGACAATAGATTTCTCTTCTAACATAGAATTGAAAAAAACATAATAGCAGGTATATTTGAGCAAGCAACTCATCTTTCAGCTACTTTTGTATCTTGAAAATTCTTAAAGGGGAGTATAAAATTATAGATTTGGGGTCTATTTTACCAGTATTGGAAGATGCCTTATTCTGTTTGGGAGGGATTCAGCTCAGGTTTTTCTTGAGAAACTGCATTGCTGTTACTAAATAGGTACTCAATAAAAAAAAAAAAAAAAAAAAGACTGAGGCTGAAGAAACTGCACCCCTGAACTAAAGCACAGAGACTTTATAGGCTGTAGACAAAAGGTGATGACATGTCCACCACAAGCTGGGTTTGTGCCCAGGTATGGTCAAAAGCTGAGTGCCTTCGTTGGAGACTTGGGTTGAGGCAACTTCAGGGGAGAAAGTTGCAGTTACCACCAAGAATGCAGAACTGGGCTTCTTGATGCTTTTCCTTTGTTGGGAGACTCTGAGTGGGTGGAGTTTGGAGAGAGAGACAGGATTGGGACTTTCAGATCATGTAAGCACAAACTGGAAGTTCAAACTGAACACTTGACACTCCTCCATATACATCCCTGGGCATTGTAACTTCATTAGAGTTACATTAATTATGGGAAGAAATACATTTCATAGCCAAGAAAATTAAAAATCAAATAATATTTGATGTTTAGTGTCTCAAAGTTTTGGACAGCACAGAGCTGGTAGGCAAAGTTGGGAGCCATAAGGTACTCTGTGGTCACAGACAATAAGGGATATGACAACAAAATGAGAAGTATTCCAACTCACAAGGACTTCTGGAAGAGTCCTTGGAATATCGGACGTGGCAGCCTAGGCTTCTTGAAAAGAAGAGTCATTGACAAAATACAAAGTAAAGCTAAAATTTTACACAGGAACTTCCAAAGAGCACACTTCTGTCCCTAATTATTCTTTCTTTAAGAAGTTGATAAAATTAACATACAAAGGCAAACTTATTAGAATTATACCTGACTTCTCAATGGAGACTCTAAAAGCCAGAAGGTTCTGGACAGATGTCCTGCAGACACCATGAGACCATAGATGCCAGCCCAGATTGTTATACCAAGCAAAAACTTTCAATCGCTGTAGATAGAAAAATTAAAATAGTCCATATCAAAGTCAAATGTAAACAATATATATATCTATAAATCCTATAGAAGGTGTTTGAAGAAAAAATCCAAACCAAAGAGGTTAATTCCACATAGGAAAACAAAAGAAATAAGTAATCTTAGTCCAGCAAAATTAAAAGAAGTGAAACACACACACACACAAAGACACCAACACCAACACCACCAACAAAAACAAAAATAACAGAAATCAACAAACATTGTTCACTGATATTTCTCAATATCAATGGCCTCAATTCCCCAATAAAATGACACATATTAACAGAATGGATGTGAAAACAGGACTCAGCCTTCTGCTGTACACAAGAAACATAGCTCAACATCAAGGATGGACATTACTTCAGAGTAAAGGGTTGGGAAAGATATTCTAAGCAAGTGGGCCTAAGAATCAAGGTGGTGTAGCCATTTTCATATCTAATAAAATAGACTTCAAACAAAAATTAATCAAAAGAGATGTGGAAGGACACTACCTATTCATCAAAGAAAAAATCCACCAAGATGACATTTCAGTTAACATCTATGCCCCAAACATAAGAACACCCACCTCTGAAAAAGGAACACTGCTACAGTATAAATCACATATTGACCCTCACATACTGATAATGGGAGACTTCAATATCCCACTCTCACCAATAGATGTATCATCCAGAAAAAAACTAAAAGGAGAAATGCTGGAGCTAACTGACATTATAAACCAAATAGACTTAACAGATATCTACAGAATATTCCACGCCAACGTGAAAGAATATATCTTCTTCTTCTCAAGAACCTCATGGAACAATCTCCAAAACTGACCACATACTCAGTGTGGTAGTTTGAAAGAAAACAGTTCCCAAAGGGAGTGGTACTATTGGAAGGTGTGGCTTTGTTGGAGTAGGTGTGGCCTTGTTGGAAGTGTGTCACTGTGGAGCTGGCTTTGAGGTCTTTTATATGCTTAAGCCACTCCCAGGGAGACAGACCACTTCCTGTTTCCTGAATGAGTAGGACTCCAGCTACTTCTCCAGTTCCATGTCTACCTGCATGCTGCCATGTCTAACCATGATGATAATGGACTGACCCTCTGAACTGTCAGTGAACCACCCTAATTAAATGTTGTCTTTTATAAGAGTTGCTGTGGTCATGGTGTCTTTTTCACAGTATTAGGAACTCTAACTAATACACCCAGCCACAAAGCAAATCTCAACAGTTTTAAGAAAATTAAAATAATTTTCTGCATCTATCAGACCACCATGGATTTCAACAAAAGCAGAAACAACAGAAAGCCTACAAACTCATGGAAACTGAACAACTCTCTACTGAATGATTGCTGGGTCAAAGCAGAAATAAAAAAAAGAAATTAAAGAGTTCCCAGAATTCAATAAAAATGCATAACATATCCAAACTTATGGGAAACAATGAAAGCAGTGCTGAGAGACAAGTTCATAGCACTAAGTGCCTACATAAAAAGTTGGTGAGATCTCCTACTAGAAGCTTAACAGCATACCTAGAAGCTCTAGATCAAAAAGAAGCAAATGCACCCAAGAGGAATAGATGGCAGAAAATAAGCAAACTAAGGGTTGAAATTGATAAAATAGAAACAAATAGAATAGTACAAAGAATCATTGAAACAAAGAATTGGTTCTTTGAGAAAAATCAACAAGATAGACAAACTCTTATCCAAACTAACTAAAAGGCGGAAAGAGAATATCAACAAAACCAGAAATGAAAAGGGAGACATAATAACAGACATGGAGGAAATCTAGAGAATTGTAAGGACATGCTATAAAACCTGTACTCAGCCAAGTAGGAAAATCTAAAGTCAATAGTTTCCTCAATAGATACTATTTACCAAAGTTAAACCAAGATCAGATCAACAATTTATAAACTATAACCCCTAGTGAAATAGAGACAGTCACTAAAAGTCCCCCCCAAAAAGCATAGGGCTAGATGGTTTTAGAGCAGAATTCTACCAGATTTTAAAAGAAGTGTTAATGCAAATACTACTCCTAAAATTATTCCACAAAACAGAAATAGAAGGAACATTGCCCAATTCATTTATGAGGCCACAGTTACCCAAACCACATAAAGACTCAATGAAGAAAAGGAATTACAGACCATTTTCCCTTATGAACATAGATGAAAAAAATACTTGCAAATTAAATCCAAAAATACCTAAAAAAGATCATCAATCATGATCAAGTAGGCTTCATTCTGGAGATGCGGGAGTAGTCCAACATATAAAAATCAGTAACTATAATCCACTATATAAATAAACTCACCTTATTAGATGCAGAAAAAGCCTTTAACAAAATCCAACACCCTACATAATAAAAGTCCTGGAGAGATTAGGACAGAAGGGAAATACCTAAATATAGGCAATTTACATCAAGCCTATAATCAGCATAAAATTAAACGGAGAGAAACTCAAAGCAATTCCACTAAAATCAGGAACAAAACAAGGAGATCTCCTCTCTCCATATCTATTCAATATAGTACTTGAAGTTTTAACTAGAGCAATAAAACAACTGAAGGAGATCAAGTAGACAGAAATTGGAAAGGAAGAAGTCAAAATAATATTATTTGCAGATGTTATAATAGTATACAGAAGTGACCCTAAAAATTCCACTAGAGGACTCCTGTAGCTGATAAATACTTTCAGCAAAGTGATTTTGGACAAGATTAACTAAAACAAAACAAAAATCAGTGGCTTTCCTATATACAAATGAGGAATGGACTGAGAAAGAAATCAGGAAAACAACACCCTTCACAATAGCCTCAAGTAACATAATACCTTGGGAGTAACTCTAACTAAGCAAGTGAAAAACTTGTATGATAAAAACACCATCAATTGTACAAAGAGACAGGCTACAAAATGGAAAAATGATTTTTATCAACTCCACATCAGATAGAGGTCTAAAATACAAAATATATAAAGAACCTAAGAAATTAGACATCAAAAACAAGCAAACAAATAATCCAAATGAAAAATTAGTTTCTTTTGGAGGTAGTGACATATGCCTTTAATCCCAGCACTCAAGGAGGCAGAGGCAGATGGATTTCTGTAAGTTTGAGGGCAGCCTGGTCTACAGAGTGAGTCCTAGAACAGCCATCAGGGAAATGCAAATAAAAACTACTTTGAGATCCCATCATACAACTGTCAGAATGGCTAAGATTGGACACACAAGTGATACTCATGCTGGAGAGGATATGGAGCAAGGGGAATATGCCTTGATTGCTGGTGGGAATGCAAACTTGTGCAACCTCTATGGAAAACACTATGGCAGTTTTTCAGAAAATTGGGAAGCAATCTACCTCAAGACCCAGCTCTGTCACTCTTGGGCATATACCCAAAGGATGTTCCATCCTATCACAAGGACACTTGCTCAACTATGTTCAATCCAGCTTTATTCATAATGGCTGGAAAATGGAAAAAACCTAGATGTCCCTCAACTGAAGAATAGATAAAGAAAATGTGGTACATTTACACAATGAAGTATTACTCAGTTGTTTGAAAAAATGACATTATAAAATTTGTAGGCAAATGGGTGAAACTAGGGAAAAAAGCCTTCCTGAGTGAGGTAACCGAGGCTCAGAAAGATGAATATTGTATGTATTCACTTTTAGGAGGATATTAGCTATTAAGTAAATGATAATCATGGTAAAATCCACAGACCCAGAGAGGTTAAGTAAAGAGGGCTCTAGTGGCAACACAGGAACCTCCCTGGGAAGGGGAAATAAAATAAATTTTGAAGGTGGACTGGGGTCAGGTAGTTATGGGAGCAGGAAGGATGGAGGAGGATGAAGAGACAGCTGGAATTTGGGAGCACTGGAGGGATGCAGAAACCTAGTGGATTCTAGAAACTTCCTAGAACCTATGAGAGTGAGCCCAGGGATGACTCCTAATAATGGAGAATACAGGGTCTGAACTGATCTTCTTTTGTAGCCAGGTCATGCTTCCAGTGGGGGGACAGGGCTGCATTTGGCTGAGTTGATGGCTGAGAGGGATCAGTGCCTTGTGCAGTCATCATCAGAGAGACTTCCTTCAGCAGCAGATGGGAGAGGGGGAAGAGACCCATAGTCAGACATTAGGCAGAGAGAGCCTAAATTAGAGGTCTACATTGGGCCCCTTCCCTTGGAGATTAGGGGACCCCATGGAAGAGGGGAAGAAAAGAATGTAGGAGTCTGAGGGGATGGAGGCCATGGCCCACCAAATCAACTAAACAGGGCTCATGTAGGCTCTCAGAGACTGAAGCAGAAAACACAGAGCCTGCACGGGTCTGCACCAGGTCCTCTGTGGTCATGGCTGTTAGTTTAGTGTTCTTTGAGACTCCTAACAGTGGGAGTGGGTTTATCTCTGACTCTTTTTGCCTCCTCTTGAGACTCTTTTCCTCCTACTGGGTTGCCATGTCCAGCCTCCATATGAGGGCTTTAGCCTTGTCTTCTTGTGTTTTGTTTTGATCTATATGGCTGTCATCTCTTGGAGGCCTGCCTGCTCTTTTTTTGAAGAGGAAACAGGGGACATAGATCTGGGAGAGCATGTAGGTGTGGAGGAGAAGCTGGAAGGAGTGGAGGGATGGGAAACTGTGGTCCAGGATGTACTGTATGAGAGAAGAATCTATTTTCAATAAAAAATAAAAGTGAAATAAAATAAAAAGCTACTGAATTTAATATATCAAGAAAAGAAAAAAACATTCAGAGTATTAAACATAGTGAGAATTTCCTTCTAAGCAGGTATGCAGCTTTACACTTTTGGATAGTTTATGGAAATTGGAATTCATTGAGAGCAGGTGGATTGCCAGTAACACTGTATTGATACAGGTTGATTTGAATGTGAACTTCAAAAATAAACAGCAGTGGTTCCATTCCCTGCATCATTTATGAGACAGATTTGCCCAATCATTTACAAGTCCGGTTGGGATGGAGACTGCTGCCACACAACAAGTGAAGGTTAAACATCTCTGAGGGTGACTACCAGTCTAATCCAAACAAATTACCTCCTGCTTCATCGGGCTGTTGCCAAGTCTCAGCTGAGTGCTGAGGACACATAACGTACAGAGTGGGAAAGGGTCTGGCTGGCTTTCTGTTTGGGTTGTTTAAGCACTTGATGGTAGACTTGAGAGCTGATCTTGCCAGCACACAAAAGCCAACAGATCGCTGATGTCAGCATTAGATAAGCCGTCCTGTCTCTAGATTAAAAGAGAAAGTACACCGTGTAATAACCATGAGGTGTGAAAGAATGAATCAGGCCATTGTGGGAGAAGTAAGTCTTCAGCATGCAGGAGTCACCGTCCAGCGACTGGACCACAGCTAGGTGGTGAATTGTACAAAGAGGCACTTAACGTAGTACTGCAGATGCAGTGGCATACCTCTTCTCTGAGGTTATGAGTTAGGTGCTTTATATAATTTATAGAAGGCCTGCTTCTCCCAAGTCTAACCAACAGTTGTACATTTCATTTCATATTCAACATACCATGGTGATATGGAGGGGAAAAAAAGCCCCACATCCTTAATTTTTATTTTCCATGACAACAAAATAAGTTCATCAACTGTTGATGGGATTCCAAACTGATTGAGCCATTTTGGAAATCAGTGTGATTTCTATTTTAAAGCTAAATATAAATCTCCCATATGATCCCACTATACCACTCCTTCACATATGCTCAGAGGACTCATGACTCAACATCTCACTCCACTGATAAGACTCAGCAATTTTTCACGGCAACTTTTGTTCACAATAGCTAAGGAATGGAAACAATCTAAATGTCCTTCAAGTAAGGAACAGATCATGAAAATTCAGTTCATCTACACTATGGAATACTATTCAGCTGTAAAGAAAAAAAATGAAATCCTGAAATTTGCAAGTCAATGCATGGAACTAGAAAGTCTCATATCGAGTGAAGTAATCTAGACCCAGAATGATGTGTTACCTTTTCTCTCCAATCTGAGTTTCCTAGCTCCAAATCTTCAGACATGAGCGTACAACCTGGAGTAACTACAGAAATGAGGGATATAATAGAGAGGGAAGAGCAGATTACAAGTGTCTGAATAAGGAAATGGGAAATATACAGGGGACTTTAATAGGGGAGGGGGGAAATTAATACAGGAAAAGAGGGGAGGGTGAAATGATAAGGATGTCTAGAGATTCACAAAGATATATATCATCTATCTACATAAAATATGTATTGAATGTAACACTTGTAGGTATGTATACATGTGTATATAGAGAGTTTAAATAAAAATTTCCCATCTGGACTGACAGTACTTCCCCCAAAAGCCATAAGTTATCCAACAACAACAACCAACAACAATATGAGAAGCCCCCCAAACACAGGCTATTGCTGCTGTTCTTGGTTGCCTTCCTGAGGTTGAAGGAAAGACCCTATTGCTGAAGACACCATGTACTTAAGACCCAGGATCCAGAGGATCCAAGCTGATTCTGACCTGAAAGCCCCATCCCTGAGGAATAGCTTTCATGGTACCAGAAGCTGCCATACAAGCCTCTAAGAGGGAAACAACCAATAGACTTACCTCACTGAGATGCCTCTACTAAAACAATCATCAGCATGGCACAATATCTCTAAGGCTGCAAAAACAGCATGCATACCTTGGTGGTAATCAACATCTTTCCAATTGGACTTAAAGCCTGACCAACAAGAAGGAAATTGTACCGGATACTGGAAACCTGGACATCTAACTGGGGCTGGTGAAGTAAACGATCCTGAAGGAGAACTTAAAACTGCCACTTTGCTAAATCAGTCTATACTCTCTTCTAAATATTTATACTTATACCCTCTGTCCAGTGTAGTTTTCACCCATCATCAAAGAAAGGTCACTTTCCAATGCACAGAATGTTAGAGAAAACCACAAGCCTAAATGAAGAGAACAAGTGACAGTGACTGTGTGGTCCCAAATGATACATCGACAACACAACTCTTGGACCCAAAGTTCTGGAATCATTTCAGAAGACAGGGCAGAAATAATGTAAGATCCTGAAAGTTTGCTGTGATATTTCATCTCCTAGTAATGTTAGAAAAGCTATATCCATAAAGTCTCATCAACACGGCTGCCTAAACAAGACCCAAACAAGGACACCACCAACAGATGTGCTGACATAGAAGGGGGAAATCTCATGGGGCCTCAACCCTTGACAAATGCTTAAAGTGGAAGAAATAGTCTTTTAGTCTCTAAATTGGTTATCCAATACCAATAGTCAGCCACCAAATCACATACATACCAGCTACTTTATATGGGCTGAGCATGTTGTATTTACATATTTATATATTTTATGTATATGTATGTATAACAACAATTAAAGAATAAGAGGACATGAATTTAAAAGAGAGCAAGGGGTGCATGGGAATGGTTTGAGGGAAGAAACGGGGGGGGGGTTGGGGATGCAATTATCTATTTTAGTCTTACTAAAGAAACATACATGGTTTTATTAGGCCTTATGAACAACTGAAAAGATCTTCAAGAACTTTTCCAGCCTCATGAGCTCCAAGCTAGTATCTGGTAGGAAAAGGTTTTCCTAGATTCTTATCAGTAGAACAAAGTTTCTACTACTTCTCAGTGTACACTTCATCACTATCCAGCAACGGTGTGCAAGTCCACCTACTCTTGACCACATCTTCCCTAGAAGCATTCCTAGAGGTAGAGAATGAGCAAAGATATCAATTAACTTGCTGGGTTACATCTGGGGAGACATTATTTCTTACGATAAGAATTGATTATGGATTTACTGTGTTTCTGACTCTGGTAAACAAGACCAAAAAGGCCTTGTTTCATTATTCTAAAAGCCAAATCCTTCATGTAATGCTGGATATAACACCAGATGAATTAAAATGGGGGCTTTACAGTGTCAGGGATGTGGGGCGTACTTTGAATAAAGAAACATTTTAAGTAGAGGCATGAATAAAGACAAAAGAAATGTGTTCATTGATGAGAGGAAAAGGTTCTAGACAGAAAATAAAGTAGCAGCATTTACAACATCCTGCACTTAGTTCTTGCCAGTGTTCTAGACTCTAGCGTGACTCCTATTCCTGAAAGCTCATCATACTGTGAGAACCCGCAAAGCCTCGGGCTGATTGGGAAGCACCTCAATGACTTAGTAGAGATGCAGCCTCGCGTTAAAATGAGGAGAGTTTTCTACCTGTAAAACAAGGTTCTCACACTGACAGGTGACAGAGTGAAAGACCAAACCGGATGTTCTGCTTTGTTAATTACTTTTGGAAAAGACTGGGTGTCAACAGTTACAAAATTCTTAGGACACCTGTGTTCTCTGAGTGGTGAGTCCAAAGGTGAATCCTACTTTGTTCCTTGTGTATCCTACACATTTGTATTTTTACTGGACACATTTTTAATAACCAAGAAAAGGTAAAGGGCATTTTCATTCCACCCTTAAAAAGAGGTAAGAAAACATAATTGCATTTGCTCATATCTGTTCATATATTTTCATATAAAACCAAGAAACATGAGTTTCAAAATGTTTTATCATCTTTCTTCTTCCTCCTTCCCTCCCTCCATCTCTCCTTTCCTTCCACTTAGTTCTCCTCTAAAGTACAATATATATTGTCCATCATTCTGTGAATTTAACTCTGTCAGCCATGGCCCCTGAAACTACTGAACTTCTCAGGTAAGAGTGACTCTTAATTGTGATTAACAGTATTTTTTTTCATGATATTCTTAACCCAAAAGAAATAGATGACCATTCTGTTTATCAACATTTATTTCAAAACAATAGAATAATAACAATTCATATGATGTGGGAGAGATGATGCCAGTTTTCTCTAGAAAAATTAGACTGTCTTGCATTGATGTTGTGGTGTTTTGGGATGCCTTGTCCCATAGTTTTCAGACTGGAGCTGGCCATTTATTCTAAACAGCACTTAAGACCCAGTTCCTATCATTCTAGTTTTATTTGGTTGTGGGTTGTCATAGAAACTCTTAGGATAAGATGGTGAGCCATGTGTAACTCTGGACTCACAACTCAGGTGATATTATTTGACTACACAACATGTGGTATCCGGACACCAGGTTTCAATATTGCCAATAATATTTGTTAATGTTGCTTGTCAAATAACCAAGAGTTCCACGTGCCAAGAGACTATGTTTTTACTCAATTTTGTTTATTTGTAGCATTACTACTCTGATACATATTGATGTGAATTCATGCTATCATAAACTTTGATGGTAATAAGTAATTTGCATTCTGGGTAAACAAAGACCAAAAATACAGAGATACAGGTAGAACAAGTTGTTACTTAATATATGTACAGGGATTTCTCTTTTGACAGACAAAATCTTTTACACATTCCTCTATCATGGGGTACAGATGAAGTTAATATTTAATGGTTACATGAGAATAATTCTTCTAGTTCCTTACTTATGTGTGATTAGACCTCGTTCTGATCAGTGAAGCATTCACAAATTCACTTTAGGCAGAAAAGGGCAGATTAGCCTGTGCAGAATCCCTTATTTCCTGGTGGCAATATTTTGACAAGAGACGCCATAGTCAAGGTAACATTTTCTCCCTCCTACACTTTGGACTCTAGGTTCCCAGCCACATAAACCAGTCATTCGACTAGTGTTTGTGTTGAAGAGTCCAGGATGGCTTAAAGAAATAATCAGATTCTCTGTAACATGAGTTTAGGACTTCTCTTACTTTCATCTACAAGATTGAATTACATTTTTTAAAAAAGCTACACTTCATTTTCATTGTGGTAGGAGCAGAATCTTATTTGGGGGATTTAAAAATCTCAGAGAGGGCTGGAGAGATGGCTCAGTGGTTAAGAGCACCATCTGCTCTTCCAAAGGTCCTGAGTTCAATTCTCAGCAACCACATGGTGGCTGACAACCACCTGAAATGAGATCTGGTGCTCTCTTCTGGTCGGCAGGGATACATGTAGACTGAATTCTGTATACATAATAAATAAATAAATCTTTAAAAAATTAAAATTAAAATTAAAAATCTCAGAGAAAGATTAAGACATGAATAAGAAGTATATAAAAGTATGCAGAAGTCAAGAATCCAAAATTTCTGTAAAGAATCTCATGACAACATTTACAATAGACAGAAGATCAACAAGGCAATATGAAATCTGAACACAATAAATCAACTAGATATAATATGCATATATAGATTACTCCACATAACAATGACAGAATGCACACCTTTCTCAGATCCACACAAAATATTCCAAAGAATAGACCACCTGCCGAGCCATAGAACAAGTCCCATTAAATTGAAGAATATGACATACAAAATATATTCTGGCCAGGCAGTGGTGGTGCATGCCTTTAAACCAGAAGAATTACTTTAAGATTACTTTAAGATTAGAGTCTAGAAAACCAGAGTTGTTCATAAAGAGGAAATCCCAGGTGGGTAGGTATTAAATGCTTGTGCAGTGAAACTTTGCCAAGTCAAGAGATACATGATTGTTTAATAAATCAATGTGTGAATGAGTGAACAAAAAGATGAACTGATAGGCTTTTTAGTTTTTTGGTTTTTTTGTTTGTTTGTTTGTTTTTTGTTTGCCAGAGCTGGGACCGAACCCAGGGCCTTGCCTCTACCACTGAGCTAAATCCCCAACCACGGCTGTTAAGATTTTAACTGAGATTCTTCCCATAGTGAGACAATTACACTTTTCTTCTGATTCCCATGATCTGTTTCTATGTAAGTGTGAATGAGGCAGAGCAAGAATTTGGCTCAATCTGTCAATCAAAGAACTTCATAAGAAAATCAATTAGGTAGCTTGATATCATTTCTGTACTTTCAGGGGGAAAAGGAAAGAAGCTGCCTGATGATATTTTTAATTGAATTCAGAAGCTATTACCTAGGAGGACCTTTAATTTATTTTTACCCAGTCAATCGAAACAATCTGTTTCCTTCTAAGTTGCACCTACGCTGAGTGCTGCCACACCAGTTTTCACCTGGTGTGAGTTGCAGTACCTGAATGATAAACACCAGTAAAAGATATCCTTTTCTAGAACGCCAGCAGGTCTGCTTTAACTGACCTTGTGCTACTAGGAAATAATCTAAAACAGTCAATATTCTGTTGTTAATTACCCATCTAAAAGACCAGAGAGGAAATAATAGGGAAAACCAAAAACAATCTTCTCAATAATTCCCCCATTAGCCCTATCCTGAATCTTCCATTACCCAGGGAAGGGTGAACACTGAAGTTTCAGAGGATCCCCATTTTCATCCAAATAGAGAAAGAGAGTGTTTGCCTCTCTTAAAGAAATGGACTTTGCAATTCCATGCTTTGCCTTACCCCACAGAGTAACTTAATAGATAGGTAGTACAGTCGTGGGTGAATGTTACAGGGGAGGCTTCCAGTCTGAAGTAGTAGGAAATACAAATCCCAAACTGATGTCATTATGGCCAGCCACATTGCAACTTGGGTCTACTGATTCATCCATTCTGTGGTGATTTAAATGAAAATGGCCCCCATAGGCCCCAGGGAGTAGCACCATTAGTAGGTGTGGCCATATTGGAGTAAGCTGTCCTTGTTGGAGGAAGTATGTCACTAGGGGTAGGTTTTGAGGTTTCAGATGCTCAAGCCAGACCCAGTGTCACTCTCTTTCTGCTGTAGAACTTCCAGATGAAGAACTCTCAGCTACCTCTCCAGCACCATGTCTGCCTGCATGCTGCCATGCTTCCCACCCTGACAATAATGGACTAAACCTCTGAAACTGTGCGCCAGCCCCAATTAAATATTTTCCTTTATAAGAGTTGCTGTGCTCATGGTGACTCTCAAAAGAAACCCAAACTAAGACACATTCATTAATTAATTTGTTCATCACTGATAGCCTTTATAAATATATATAAATATTCTAATGCATATGGAAGGGTTATATGGAAAATAAGTAAACAAGTAGATGGGGACAAAGATCACTGTGCCTTGAATAAAGTTCCCAAGGTGGTTTGATAAAGATTCTCCTAATAAGCCTTATTTAATTGGGGAGTTTATGGAAGGCCCCTCAAAACATCCTTCCAATTTAAGGGTTTAGGATCTGTAATGTTCTCTCTGATCTTTTAAAATTGAGCATAGCTATTGTCTTACCATAACAGACAGTGTAGATGCTGAACAACTAGAGGCTTCTTTAGACAACTAATGATGAGCCTGTGGGAAGAAACCGGAAGAACAAGACAGTCTCAAACACTGTGGCTCAGATGAGCCGACACAGAATTCTGAGAAGACTCACTTCCATGTTAGTGACCGTGTGGTGGGCAAAGAGTCCTTAGAAGGGCTAAATGCTAATAAGAATAGGGACATTAAAGACATAATTAATTCCAAGATTCTAAGCTTCTATCAAATACACTACTTAAGAAATGAAAATTTTAAACATAGACAAGAAAAGTACATAATGTATATTCAAAGTACTATATCTATATGTGTACTTTCACCCCCAACCCCCACTTAGGACAACTCACCCTAAAGAGTGTTTGAGTTTGTCTTGCACAAGTGGTATACATTCAATGAAAATTGTTTCAGTTATGCTACCCATCCCCTGCTAGCAATATATGGTACAACATTATCTCTCTGTTGGGTAGCAAAGGCCAAATCCAGCTCCCAGTCAGTCCAGTCATAACCTCAAGAGGACATCTAATATTCCACAGTGCATTCTTTTGCTAAGCCTAAGCTATGATATTTGGTAAATTATATGATAATGTGCATTTTGATTTGCCATATTTTCAAGGTATGATGGGTTTACTAAGATATAAAATCTAAAGAAATACATTTTGTGGGTCTGGGCTGCAATTTGATTTGTAGAGTACTTGCCTAGCATGCATAACACCAAAGATTCAAGCTTCAGCACCATCTGTACTGGGTGTAGCTTGCATGCCTGTGCTGCCAGCACTTACAAGGTAGAGCAGAACCATTCTGAGTTCAAGGACATCTTTAGCTACATAGTGAGTCCAAGGTCAGTCTGGGAAACATGAGAATCAAAAAACATATAACTAAAAATAAAGTTGAACTAAACCAAATAAAGTTGGTTTTTGAAGTTTGGTTTCTCCATGAAGTAGTAGTTTTAATGATTCCTCATTATTGATGTATATGTGTCATCAATGAGACCAATTACATGAACTGAAAGAGGACACTTTAGAGATATGGAGCTGATTGAGCAGCCATAGCCCCCAAATATTTACTGAGATAATTCTACCAAACACACTATATCAAATCTTGAAAGAGGCTTTGCTAATAAATTTGAGGAATGAGTTCACACACAAAGGATGTTTTATGAAGGAGGTCTCTGAGGCACAGTAAATGTATAGAGACTGAATAGCTTACATACATATTCCGCATTGTGGATCACCATAAATTAAATGTTTACTTTTATCAGTGTGATAGTTTGAATGTAATTGGCCTCCATAAACTCATGGAGAGTGGCACTATTAGGGGGTGTGGCTTTATTGGAGTGTCTCTGGCCTTGTTTGAGGAAGTATGTCACTGTGGGGGTGAGCTTTGAGGTCTCATGTAGTCAAGCCATGCCCAGTGTCTCAGACCACTTCCTGTTGCCTGTGGGTCAAGATGTAGGACTTCAGCTCCTTCTCCAACACTGTGTCTGCCTGCACACCACCATGTCTCACCATGATCATAATAGACTAAACCTCTGCAAATGTAAGCCAAGCCAATGGAATGTTTTTCCTTTATAAGAGCACCATGGTTGTGAAGTGTCTTCACATAGAAACCCTAACTAAGCTTGTCAGCTTATCTAAACATATTTACAACAAAGATACTATCCTGGTTAGCTTTCTATTGCTGTGACAAACAACATGACCAAAAGCAACTTGGAGAGGAAAGTGTTTGTGACCTATAGGTTACAGTCCATCATCCGTTGAGGAAAGCCAGGAAGAGCTCAAGCTGGAACATGGAAGCAAAAACTGAAGCAGAAACAGTAGAGGAGGATGGAAGAATGCTGCTTACTGGACTGCTTCCACTGGTTTCTCAGCCTACTTGCCTAGAGATGGAAGGTTAACTGAACTTATGTAGACTTCTAGTCATCAATATATATGTATTTTAAATCCTCAAAAGGACAATTTAATCATGCAGCATTTTCCATTCACATTTGAGCTTGATACTATTCCTTCAATAGCATCTTGCATAATTGGTTTTCTGTTCCATTTTCTTACAGAAAAAAAATTCTGGAGATATACAAAGAGCTTGGTTTTGGCATTCTCCTTATTGACAGCTTTAGTCAAATTGCAGGATCAGAACTGTCAGATTGCAGATGGCACAAGTTGTTTTTTAGAAAAGTTGGAAACATCAGGAATTGAATTCACTAAGTTTGGGGCAGGCAAAAAAATCAATAAGATTAAAGAAAAAACCTTTATTGAGGTTGAAACACCAATCAGTTAAGTGTCTATGTTTGTGAAGACTGGGTATTAGGGTTTAAATCAACAGCAAGCTCAACCAAAACCGCAATATTACTGCATCATAAACCAGTTCAATCTTTGTCAGCACTATTGAGAGAATGGTATAAAGAATAAGAGGCAAGGGAGATACTGTAGCCAAGTGTTTCTGTAAGTCTATAAGATAGAGAAGGTCTGAGGATGATGTCAGAGGCAAATCTTAGGAAAATTATGTATGAGCATGATTACATTGGTCTACAGACACATGAGGGAATTCTATAAGGTCTCCTGTAGGTTGCTGATTGTCAGCTTCTAGCTGTAGTTTATAAATATATAGTTTTTCCTGACTTATACTGTCTTAATCAAAAGGAAAATGTATTCACAAAGTCTCTGAGTGGTAAGAGGATAAATGTAATTGGAGACTTTTTGTCCTGCCAGTCCCATGGCCACTTGTAAGTAATCACTCAGAGACTTGATATTAATTACAAACTGTTTGGCCTATTGCGCAAGCTTATACTAACCAGCTCTTACAACTTAAATTAACCCATTTCTATTAATCTATGTATTGCCACATGGGCTGTGACTCACCAGTTCTTTCACACCTTGCTTCTTGGGCAGCTTACAGTATCTGCCCTGACTCTGCCCTTCTTCATCTCTGTCTTCAGTTAGCATGTACTGCCTAACCTTACTCTGCTTCACCATTGGCCAAACAGCTTTATTTTTCAACCAATGAGAACAGCACATATTCACAGCATAAAGAAAGGCATCCCACAGCATTTTTCCCTTTCTATCTAATCAAAAAGGAAGGTTTTTACTTTAACATAGTAAAATGACATAGCAACAAAACAATTGTCAAGCAAGAATTACAGTTACAATACCTAATCTATTTGTATTTGGCAGAATTAAAATACTCTAATATCTATCCTATCTTTGTGAGTCTAAAGTTTTATATACCTTTTATTATAACTAAGGAAAACTATAATTATAACTATCTAGTCTTCAACTCTATCAAAGACCCCAGAAGGAGATAATATTAACTAAGTAAACAAGAAGTGCATTGCAAGTGACTTTCAAAACTCTAGAAATGACAATGGCTGCCTGGACAGTCACCCAAAGTTCTTCTGTACCATTGGGGCATCCATCTTCAGCCTATAGGCCTAGAGAATCTGGCAGACTTTTTAATGAAGCAGGAAGTTTGAAGGACTGTCCCACCTCTCTTGGCAATATTTGTCAGTCACTTTCCTCTGTGTCTTGCAGAATGTCTGGAATTTTCTTCTGTGAAGCAGAAACTTGAAGGACCATCCCACCTTGTTTTGGCAAAGTTTAGCAATCACTTTTCCATGGGTGCTACATGTTCAGTTTATACAGCATACTGTCAAGCAGTCTAAGCAAGAGCAGTTTTTTACCAAATGGCTAACCTTGCCACAATGAAAGCAAACTCCATAAGGAGTTTCTTTGATGTCCATCATCTTTGAAGTAAATAGGTCTTTGAAGTATTTGAAGAACATCTATCTAGAATATATCTCTATATGATTGTAAAAGCACATCTAACATACCTACAAAATTGATTGTCATAAATAACTACTAATCTGTGTTTCTTGATTATCCTATATAGTTTATAATAGCCTTCAAAAACTAGAATTCTACCTTATTTTTTACTATTTTTTATTTAATTTTTTTTCATTTTACATACCAACCTTAGTTTCCCCTCCCTCCCCTTCTTCCATCCCCCAACTCCACTCATCCCAAACCCATATCCACTCTTCAGAAAAGGTAAATATTCCTTTGGATAGTCAAGAAAGTCTGGCATACCAAATAGAGGCAGGTCCCAGCCCCTCCTCCATAACCTATATTTAATAACTGATGGAAGCAGTGCAGTGATCCACAGCCAAGCACTGGGCTGAGCTCCTGGAGATCAGTTTAAGAGAGGGAGGAGGGATTATATGAGTAAGGGGGGGGTCAGTATCATGCTGGGGAAACCCACAGAGACAATTGACCAGAGCTAGTGAGAGTTCACAGACTCTGGAATAATAACTGGGGTGCCTGCATGGGGCCAAAGTAGGCCCTCTGAATGTGGGTGATAGTTATGTGGCTCAGTCTGTTTGTGGGGACCCTGCCAGTGGGACCAGGACTTATCCCAGGTACATTAAATGGCTTTTTGGAGCCCATTTCTTATGGTGGGATACCTTACCTTATGTTTTTAAATAAACTATATAAACACATCTTAAACAAGTGTAGAAATATACATACAGTATAACAAAATTGAGTTTAAATTTGTATCAGTAAACTAAAATCCATACTATTGCAAAATATTTTGAGATTAACAGTTATTTTTTGGACTAAAGTGGATTCAATAATTTTTCATTATAATAATCTACCTTTCCCCCATCATTTCTATATCATATACCCTTTTCTTCTTAGAAAGAGATTGACTATGACCATTAACAATTTATAACCAACTAATTTAAATGAAAATAAACATTCATAATTTATTTTTGGAAATGTGAGCATACTTCTCTAGACTACTTCCTGTGGATTCTTTGGGGAACCCTGAGAAAGTTTAAGATTATGGTCAAGTTCTGACTGGAGTAGTCTGTGAGGCTGGATTATCTTAGCCAGAAACCTTGAAATGGTTCTTGATGTAGAACTCAGAAGAAAGTGTAACAGAGGTGTATTGAAATATTGGATCATCTGGGTCATTTTTATTGGTGTCTGGTCCCTTTGTTCTGAAAATATACAAACTTTTAAAGGTAACATATATATCTATATTAATATAAATATAAACTGTGTATTATATACAAGTCAGCCAAAGATAATTTTTTTCTTTATGTTTGAGCAGGTAATAAAATATACATCATTTGTTTTGTTAGTTTCTTTAGGTTTAATTATCCATGTCTGTAGTTAGGATTTCTGATCATCTTTAACTTTGAATGAATCCATAGCCCCTCATTTCACATGGAAACAAAAGCATAACCTCTACCCCAAAGTGGCATACCTTTTGACTTAAATTTTGGAGTCAAGATATTTTTTAAATGTGTAGATTGGCAAATCAAACTAGTGGGCACTCACAAAATTTAGATCAACAACTGTGGAGTCTGTTCTGCATAGGACTGGACTAGGCCTTCTGCATAGCAAGCCATTTGGGTAGCTTGATCTGCTTAAGGGGCCCCTGGCAGTAGGATGGGAATCCATGAGCAAGCTATTTGGAGCCCACTACCAATGATGGGACACCTTGCACAGCCTTGAGGCAGGGGGAGGGGCTTGGACCTACCACTACTAAATGTACCTCCCCAGGGGCGATCTTACCTTCTTGTAGGAGGGAAGCGGGGGTGAATTGGGAGGGGGAGGCTGGAGGAGTGAGAGGAAGAAAGAGGGGGATCTTTGATCGGTATACAAAATGAATAAAATTTATTCTTAATAATAATAATAATAATAATAATAATAATAATAAAAGAAAAATAAATAAATGAAAAATATGTAGGTTGGTTGAATCTAGCAGCTTTTATAATCAAATGTCTCATAACAGTCAAAAATTTTAAAAACAACACAATAATATACATAATCCAGACTTTCTGTGCATTTTCCATCCTCACGTGGCTCATTTTCTTTATATTACTTTATTCTCCTTTCTAAGGACTTTATTCTACTATTTAAATCTATATCTTAATTTAAGGCTATATATATTTTTACCCTGTTCTCTCTCAAGCCTAAGCATATCTTTTAAACACGCTGTGACCCATTTAGAGGCCTTTCTGTCTGAATCTGTTTCTATTGTGTATCTTTAATTCTTTGTCTTTATAAGCTTAAGCCCACAGGCAGAGCTGGAAGAAGCCTCTCTGTACTGTGGCCTCTGTAAGAGACTGTGGAAGCCTGCCCACATGGCTTAGCTCATGGCGGTTGTCAGCCAGCTCCATTTCAGAGGCATCTTAGCTGGCATGAGAAACTAGGAAGCCCAGTGTGGCTCCGTTTCTGTCCATTAGAACATTTTGAAAGCTTTCTCAGGTTTTATGTGGATGTATGGGTGACACATTTGGCACCATTTGTAATCTGAGGCTTTTCTGTCCTGCCTGGTCCCATGGCTGCTTGTGATTAATATCAGAGACTTGATATTAATTACAAACTGTTTGGCCTATTGCTCAGGCTTATTAATAACTAGCTTTTACAACTTAAATTAACCTATTTCTATTAATCTACGTATCACCACATGGTCTGTAGCTTACTGGTTCTTTCACACCTTGCTTCTTGGGTAGCTTGCAGCATCTTCCCTGACTCTGCCTTTCTTCATTTCCGTCTTCAGTTTGACTGTACTGCCTAATCTTATTCTGCCTCACCATTTGCCAAACAGCTTTATTTATCAACCAATGAGAGCAACACATATTCACAGCATACAGAAAGACATCCCAAAGCAGATAAAGTTCAATAAAGATGTTGGGAGTTCTGGAGTAGGAATTTTCAAAACCGAACAGGTCCATGCCTGGGAGCCATTTGGTCCTCATGGTCCTGTTTCCATTGATGACAATGAATGATCAACAGCTGGCAGCATTCTTACAACTGTGTTACTCACACAAGATTCAAAACTACCTTAGAGAGTTTGGAGAGATAGCTTTCATTAAGAAAGCACACTGCTTGTTCTTTCAGAGGATCCAAGTTCAGTTCCCAGCATCAACATCAAGTGGCTCAAAGATACCCCAATGCCATTGCAGGAAGACCCAATGCTTCTAATTTCCAATGTCACCTGCATTCACTTACAAATACCCTCCCATATATGTAATTTCAAATGACTAAGTTTTTAAAAACTACATTAGGGAGTGATTAAGGAGTTTGATCCAAATCCCCACCTCCTTCATGGGAGGCAAACACCCATGCATCTCCTCAATGCTAGGAGAAAACATTACAAGAGTGTATTAGTCAAGACTTGTTTATTGCTGTGACAAGTATCTGAAAAGCTCTGGGGGGGGGGGGATTAATAGTTTTTGCTACACTGTGAAGCCATGAAGATCGCTTACCACTCAGACACACACTGTCACCTGAAGGAGTTGAGTAGCAATGAGACAGCTGTTGGCCTGGGATACTGTAAAGAGTTCCTGCTGGGAGAAGGAGCTTCTTACTTGTGCTCAGTAAACACAAATCAAGGAACAACAATAAAGATTCAGACTCCTCCTATGGGGAAATGACCGGATGAGATAGTAAAAATAAGATGCACTTTAGAGATTGCCTGTAACATTTTACTGAAGTGGAAACTAAATCACAGATAAATGAATGATTTTTCTCTCCCAAAGGTTCTCAGTCAGTAAATATTTTTTAAAAGGGGGACTATGTAATTGTATTTTAATTTCAAAAAAAAATTTAAAGAAAAAAAAAGAGATGAAAAACCTGGAATCTCTTTGTCCTCACCCCATCCTTACCTTTTATAAAACATTGCATCTGTTATTTCAAGGGAGTACAGTTTGGGATGCAAGTGTAAGGCTTCCTGAAGTCCCCACAGCCACTCTTTATGGTTAATAGTAGTGTGAACACAGAAATGGAGTCTTAGGAGAGGGAGGAGAAAGATGTTCAAGGTAAGGAGGAGCAAGGTGAAAAATGCATTCACACCTAAATGATTCTAATGTTCTGTTATGAGGTCCAATTCACCAACACGTCCTTGGCTTTTCCGATAATTAAACTTTGGGTGCTGAAAGAAAAGCATGTGTTGGCTGCCAGCAAGATCTCAGGAAAATGTTACAGAAAAGACAAATTATTTTTCTTCTACTTAGCAAACTTTTGGACTGAAGAAAAATCAATACTTCCCCAGTTCTTGCCAGTGTTGTTTATGTGCTATGTCTCCTACAATACTCAGATGCAACAATTTAAACATGGCCTTAATGAGAAAAATAGCCGATGGCTGATCAGGAACTGCCTTAAATGGCTCTGCAGACGGTGTGATGCTTGCTTAAAATGTTTCTTAAAGGACAAATCCATTATTTGTTGCCACTTTTTCCAAGGCCCATGGAGAAATTAGCTTAATTATGTCTTTGGTTGCCAGAACATAGCAAATCTTCCCTTCTTGAGAAAGGGCAAATGCTATTATTCACTGGCTTTGAGAAATTCTTCCATAAATCAAAATATTGAAATGAGTTGACCAAGCTATTAGACACCTTTCTCTGAAGAACAGGATATATTATATTAGTTCTTCAGTGCAGAGACAGAGGAAAGTAAGAGTTTCATTGGAGGCAGTATCAAAATATGGAGGGAAAATGTGGAAACCCCAATCATTTGGGGATCTCATAAATGCATCTAGGAAGAGTAGCCTCCTATCTGCTACCAAGTTCAGTATAGTGTATAGATTCTTCCACTACACCCTGGAATGTAATATCCATTAACAGTCAAGGAAGGGTGTGAATAACTCAGAAGCGGCCATTCAAAAGAAGTAAGAGAGGGTGGTAACTAGTGAGAAGTCTCAATCCAAAGAGTAGACACACTATTTACCTTCCTCTCTCTGTGTCTAGGTTCTCTCCCTAACATGCATCACATGATCATTCAGTATGCATGCCCCTTCCTCTCAAAGTAGCAGTCCATCCAGCTGCCTGTTCCTTACCTCAGTCAAGAACAGTCTGCCCACCACCCCATAATATCAGATACAAAGAGCAAACATGGCTCTAACTTAGCTGACCTGGTTTTCCTTCAGCCGGGTTCAGGTTGGGTAAATTCCCACCTGGGCTGTGAGCAAGCAAGTCTTCTGTCTTTTGAACATATTCATTGTGAGATATTGGTCATGTTCATTCTTTTTATTCCACGTCTTTCTGGGGGTGGCAGCTCACGTTTGTTTAACTCTGAAAACCATCTGAATGGAACCTTGTTTGCAAGGTCTCTCTCAAAACAGTGCCATGGTAGCCTTCAAAACACAGGTCTCCATGCCCTGTAGAATCCAGAGCCTATTAAAACAAACAGACATAAAACTAATAGTCAGCTTCACAGGGCCAGGAGCAAGAGAAGGGGCTTGAGACCACAAGCTTTTGTTCTCGAATCAAGAACAGAGATCTAAAAGAAAAAGTACTAATTTTAAAAATCTCATCATAAGCATGCCTTCCCCTCTGTCCTTACTTATTTCACTGCCATTCATGATCCAGTAAACTGATGTCATGGCCTACTTGCTCATCACACCTCACAGTGTGGAACATGGAGCAGAGTCTTTCTAAGCCAGCTGTTTAAGACATACTTTCAAGCGTCTTTCTGACCCAGCCAGGCCGCTGCCTCTCCAAGGATGGGCCATTCCCCCCCCCACCAGGGTGGGCCACTGCCCCCCCTTCCCCAGGACAGGTCACTCCTCTAGTCTAGAACAAGTAATAAAAACAAACCCAGGTTCCTTCACTGAAAAAGACTTTTAAAAAGAATCTCTCCCCTTTCTGCTATACATACTATTTACCTAAAATAAATTTGTGAGACTCCAGGCTGTTCAATTCCTCTTAGTTGGTACTGGGTGTCCCTTACAGCACTTGACAATCTGTTTTTCCACTTGGGCAGCAGAATTTGGAAAAGCCATGGGCCTGAACTTAGTCTCATGTCTTGGAAGCTGCCGGAATTAGGTAGACATGGACTATTCTAGGGCCACTTCTGGTCTGTGTGACCTTTCCCCTAGAGAGCTCTATTTCGACAAACAGAAACTAGATGCCTGAGAGTTGATGCATGGAAAGTTATTACTGCACAAGAGTGACCCTTCACCTACTAAACTTCCCCTTGTTGACTGAGCTGCCAGGCAGGGCAGGCTGGGCTGCTGCTGTGGGTGTACTGTGCGACTGACCTTTCATCTACTTTATCTGGCTCTGGAGAGCAAGGAGGGACCTGCTTAGCTTCTGCAAGGCAGGCTGTGTCTTTCCTCTAAAACAATCCTGATTAAAACTATGGGGCATGAAATACCTTTGTTTTCAAACAAGAAAATTAATTACTGTCCCAGCAGAGCAAAACAATCCTCTTGCCCAATACAGCATATTTCCAGGAGCCAGGGCATCGAAAGAAGAGGTCGTGGTTCTAGTGTGGGAAGAGCAGAAAGAAGGATGGAAAAGAGGGCCCCAACCTTTCCTTACATACCTGTGTCCTCCTTGGCCCCAGCACTGGTTGTTGAAATCCAGCCAGACCCCACCTGTCACTCAAGATCATAAACATGTTTTCTAAACTCAGCACTTTGGATCCTCAAGTTTATTTTTGGAGTAAAAGTTCTAAATAAGGAAAGGATTGTGTGTCAGTGTGGAGACTATTAAAATGGAAGGTGTTAGTGGAATTGTTAGGGTCAGAGCCTGGGCCCTGACAGCCAGAACAAACTAGGGTCCTCCACCTTTCCTTCATAGGGCAATTAAAGAGACAAGGAATAAAAGAGAAAAGATGTATTTATTCCGTTGCCCACCTTGTCAAGAAGTCCAGTCCTCCCCTCCCAAGTCTATGCTTGCGGTGTTAATAGAGTCTGAGAGGTATGCATAGTACAGCAGGTCTGGTCGGGGTGGGTTCCCGTCTTTCACTCAGCTTGTCTTGCCAGCCAGACTGTCCAAGAAGTTGTTAGAACTGTGTGAAATATCTTCCTGGGAGACACATTCTTTCTATGGCTGGCATCAGATTTCAGGAGAAATTACAAGTTTCCAGAAGAAATTCCAATCCGTTGGGGACCATTGTTTCAATAGTTTGATAGCCAAAAGAAGGGAGCAGTCTCTCTAGAATATCTTCACTTCTGCCAGGAAGGTTACAAAAACAGCCTAGTTTTTCTCAGACAGTCTGAACCAAGATTTACATGTAAAAGAGCACTGTAAAACATCAGTATCATTCAAGAAACAAAAACATCCAATACTCAGGAACTGTTTGGTGTGTTTTGAATGTTTTAAATTCAGTTAACAATGTTGTCTGGTTTTTGACCAACAAAGAAAATGGATGTTCTTAGTAATATCAAAAAGACTATGTAAAAAAAGTGTTTTACTAATTGAAAAAAAAATAGCATTTATCAGCCACAGGCAAATAAAGCAGACATTTCTGTTCCAACTGAGGTTTAGAGAACTCATACTTCTTGCTAAGTCTTCCTGTTCTTTTTTTGCAAGTGAAGGCACTAGAGTACTAAGTAGAACGATCCTGATTTTTACCTCTGAGAGTTGTACTATAGGGTCATCTTTCTGTATTGTAAAAGGAAGGCACAATAGGCCAGAAAGCACCACTCATAGCCCACTTGGACCCCTAGATCCGGAGTAAGAAGCATCAAATCTCTCCAAGCTAGTAACTAACTCACCAACATCTGGAGTGCTGAGTGGCAAGGCTTGGTTAGACCAAACAGGAAAGGAGGGAAGATCTTTTAGTGTAGGGGTCCCAGCGGGATGGAGAAAGACTAACCACCACTTGTTAAATGTGTTTGACTCAACTTTGTTCCAGACAAAGATTTCTGGGTAATATCTCTACTTGTGTGGCTTAGACTGCCAAGCACTGACTTACTCAGTGCAGGGTTGATAGAATTCCTGTCTTAATCCTGCTCTGAGTTAAGCAAAGAAATCACAAGATTTCCTCTAGTGAATTTGTGTCTTCCAGATAACCCTGGCTTGAATGTGAGAACTTGACAGTGTGGAAAAGTCAGAACATTTCCCCAAGACTGACACTAACCAAGGACAGAATATGACAAGGCTTGGAGTCTTCTAAGTAAGAAAATGCTGTGCGAATTCTGTATGGTTGGGGCTACACATAAGGGAAACAAATATCCTGTTTGACGATACTCTCAGGAAATTTAGGCAGTGACCAGGAAACAGAGGAAAGGAATGAACCATGGAAGGATGCGGAATTTCAGTCTTCAGTAGCTCAGTACCAGTTCCCAGAAGACTCTGAACCCAACTGACAAGGAAGAGCTGGGTACATGTCAGCTCCTACGTCTTGCTTCATGGCAAGAGGATTAAGCAGAAGATAAAGGCTGCTGGCCCATCTCTATTACATTATTTACCTTCCAATTATCTTTAAAAAAATTAAGAGAATGTATTTGCCAAACTCTTTTGGTTCTCTTGCTGCATCTATTATCATTTCAATTTTTGAAGCAATATTGATTTGCTTATAATGAAAACCTAACATTTTATTGTTTAACATTCAGAGAAGCCTTTAAGAATCAAAGATAAATACCAGTAATTCTACCACCAACACATTACCCCTATGGAAAATCTGGTGCATCTTCATAGTTCTTACATCTGTGCATAAATTTTCAAAGTATTTAATCACTTGTAATTTTTGGAAACATTTCTTATAATCCATGACCCTCTCTACCACTTGGGAGGAAGGGGCAGGACTTACAGAAAAAGCTAAAAGTAATTAGTTGAAATTTAAGGTCAAACTTTACTGAGGAATTAAAATATTGGTTTGCCTTTTTTCCCCAGATCCACAAAACCAAAGTGTGGCTTCTATGACCTCTATACTATCTCCTTTTATGGTTCATCTGAACAGTTGTCTGTTCTTCTACAATTTGTATTCCCTTTATACAAAGAGAATCTTCTCTAGCTTGAGGGATATATTGTGGGCATCTTTATGTGACTTATTGTGGATTCATGATGCTACAAATGATTTCAAAAGCTAAACTTTTAGAACTCATGCTGCCACCAGGACATTCAGAAAGCAGCAGGAACAGCGTTGGCTGTGTGGGGACTGCAGGGACATAGGTATGGACCAGCCTTGTAATGTTTGTGGCAGCCCAATGTGTTACTCATGTCAGCAAGGCACTGAAGTGGAGTATAAGCTTATGTGTCAGTATGCTTCAGGAGCAACAAAATAAAATAATTCCCAGAGACTAGGGACAAAAGTTCTGAGAAGGTGTGCCAGATACAAATGGTCTTTTGGATGGGAATGAGCATATTTGATCAATAGCTTACTTGAATTAACAATCTAGGACTGTATTTGACAAGAAGCATCCTAGTGGATGCTAACATACTAGATGTTCATTACCCTGATGTTTATAACTCCTGAGAATACAAATGCAGCCCTGGCCAAAAGGAGGAGTAAAATCTTCTATTAGTAAGGGACTTACAACAGAAATTGGAAGAAAGCAAAATTAGCATTTGAACATTTAATGTTTATGGACTGAAGTTTGTACTCACACTCTATATTTGGGACGATTTAACAAGGGTTGATTTGTCACACAGTGAAACATAAGGAGTTAGTTAAAGGTTTTCTCATGGGTAAAAGTATAGTGTTTGACACTGAAGGTATTGTTGGGTAAGAGGGAGGTGGAGACTTAGAAGGAATAAAGAGAAGTAAAAATGAAGGGTGACTCCATAGTACTAAGGTACTGTACTTGAGAAAGGGTTGACTTAAATTCTCAAAGTATGGAAGGCAGTATTCAGGGAATGGGGTGCTCACACTTGGTTGTTTGGACATGGTGGTATCTTCTGTCAAGACAAGTTCTAAGGGTATGATCATAGAAATGGATAATTGAGTTGGTTTCTGAAGAGACAGTAAGATGAAGAGATTAGTTGGCTGGGGGAGCAAGCATACCCAAATTAGCCCCGGGAATGTTGTCTTCAACCACACAATGACAGGAATCATACTGGAAAGGAAGACAGCAGCCAGACATTCTAAAAATGGCAGCAGTGAAAGGTAGTGAGCAGTACTGCCTGATGACCTTCAAAGTCTCTGTGTTGCTCAAGAATGGATGTGAAGTGTGTGAAGGCAGGAGAAGTAACAGATGAGACAGAAGAGGAGGCTTATTTCACCTTCAGACCAAATGCCCTATATTGAGAAAAGTCATCTGTGCTTGAGGCTAAGTGAAATGTGGTGTCCTCAGATTATGGTAAGAAAATGAAGAGAAGATTCAGAAGGCATCAGGATTTTGAAAACAAACTCTGAGCTCCAGGGAGCAGGAGTGTTGGGGGAAAAAAGCAAAGAGACTGAGAGCCTGTAATAGACTAGAGGACAGCTGGAACAACTGGGAGGAATTAGTATCAAGTATGGACAGGCTCGGAGGTGTTTCCATTAAATCGGGACTTTAGGCATGGGTTAGGTAGCTCTAGTAGACCGTGATGTTCAGTGAACACAAGCATAGTCATTCAGCTGTACCATTCCAATCAAAGGCCACTGTTCACTCCTGCATCTGTATATGCTACAGGGGGGATTCCTCCATGTACAAAAAAAAGGTTTAGCAAAGAAGGCCTGGCCATTTATCGACTGCCATACTATAATACGGTAGACTGGTGAAGGGTGGAAAACATCTAAAGATCCTTGGAAAGATAATGGTTACTAGCCAGAAAGCCAGAAGAACAAGTAGAAAATAAAGTTGAGACTGAAAGAAGTGATGAGATGGGTGATAGGCTGAGGGGTTGAAAAACAAGATGAATGACACTCTTTGAGTAAAAGGGATGGGTTAGGATCAAAAGATCTTCACAGATAGATGTCCAAGCAAGATGAGGGAGAATGAAGGAAATGCAAGAAGAGGTTGTGGGGAGTCAAGACACAGGGAATTTCCATCCTCCCTGTCTGTGGGGATGAAGTAATCCTGCCTGCAAACCACAGATCACAGCCCACTGGTTCTCCCAGAACAAAATAGGTATAATTGGACCATTTATAAAGAACATAAATAGATCTCTTGCAGTCTGGAAACTAGACAGTCCAAGCGTAGACTGCCAGCAAGTTTGTTTTCTGTTGAAAGCTGCTCTTTGCTCTCAAGAGAGTGCCTGGTCCACCAGAGCACCACCAAACAAGCACTGGCCATTAGCAATAGTAGACACCACATGCCTGAAGTCCCTGTTGGTACATATCATAAGATCCCAAGAAAACAAAATGCCTTAGCCCTTGCAAGGAGAGGCCCTTTCTCACATGGTGTAAGAGCCTAAGAACAGCAAGAGCTTACGCTTAAGCTACAGCCTTTATACATATAGTATATATATATGTATATATACATATATATGTAATATATAACATATAATATATCTGTAAAATCCATTTGAGAGAGCAGAGACTTGATGAGGCAATAGTTTTCCCTAAGACCCCACATCCTAACATCACCTTGGGGGTTTTCACATGAAATTTTGAGGAAGCACATTCACATCATACCAGTGGTATGTAATATGGCCATGAAATGGGTGACAGAAAAGCAGTCAGGGTCAAAGTTACTGGGATCAGATTGTTGGAAAAACTATGAACACATGGTTGTATACTTGACCTTTCGAATTGTCTAAGGTTGTGTTTCTAACCCCAGTTCTGCCTTCAAGAACACTGGTATTGAGTTAGCATACTATAGGGTGGGACCATCATCACTCACCATGTTATCATTTATTTCTAGAAAGGATACTCTCCTTACCTACCCAGCCCTCTGCACAATGGCAACATAGTCACAGAGGACTACCAGAACGAGCACTGGCCAATAGCAATAGTAGGTGCCATATGCCTAATTGCCTCTAGACATTGTTGGTGCATCCTGTAAGATCCCTAGAAAACAAAATCCTTGATTGGTCTGTCTTACACACTAGTCCCTTACAAAGGGTTGTTGCTGGCATTAATGTACTATGCCCTGAAGTAAGACCATGGAGAACAGAAGGTGGAGTTGTAAAGTAAGAAGTGAACGTTCCTCCTGCATTTTTCTGCAATACCTCGATCATTGTGTCTCCTTCTGAGACACTGTGCTCAGTTCAATTCACATTCACATACATACTATTTTTCTCTTTTTTAAATAAAAGTCAGATTGCACTATCTACATACATGTCAATTTGAAATGTGCTTTTTTTTTCTAAGCTGATACATGTAGATAGCATGAGTCTGTGTCCATTCTTGGTATGCAAAGTCTGTGTCAAGCTCTGCAGGAAGGAGGTGACTAGAAACAGTAGCATCAGCTCACCAAGTTGGTGCCTTAATAACATGAACCGGCAGCCAAAATTTTTTGTATTTAACACCAAATTTATTCCTTTTGAAAAAATTCTCTGATTTCCAAAAATTGTATCGATGTATGGTATGCCCACAGTGTGAAACATTTTGGAACAGTTGAATGAAATGAACTAATATATTACCATACATACAATTTTTTGTGATAAGAACACAGAATCTACTGTGTTTCTTTCAAATATACACACACCCCCATTATTTACAATAGTTACCATGCTATAAAGAGATCTTTTGAACTTGCAATACTGAAATTCTGTGGGTTTTGACCAACATCTTCTTAGTCTCCACTCTCTGAGCCTCTGGTAACCATCATTTTACTCTGTTTCGATGGGTTCAATCTTCCAGATTTCCTACCCAAGCAAGATCACACAGTATCTGTGTTCTATGCTAGCTTTTTTTGGCCAAACTCAATGTCTTCTGGGTTATCACAAATGACAGGAATTCCTCAATTTTAACATTTGAACAGTACCCCATGTGCACCTGTGACATATTGTCTTTGTCTCTTCACATTTGATAGCCACTTCAGTGTTTTCATGCTTGTGAAAAGGGCTACAGCAAATCTGGGAGTGCAAAGTCTCTCACATACTAGCATGCCCTTCTTGTCTGAGGCCACACCTACCCCCAGGAGTCCGATCTCAACAAATATGTATTTCTCTTTCAAGTTTTCAAGAAATATGAGTACTGTTTCCCATAATGGCAAAGCCAGTTCTGCTCTGGTTAGAACTGTTTCCTGTATAGGGAGTTCTGCTTCTCTGCAGGAGCAAGGAGGGCTGCTACAACCAAGGTTTGTGGACATATTCAGTTCATCCTAAAAGGACCACCGATTTCCATACATGAATATATATGCATGAAAATGTGGTTAGAAATATGGTACTAGTTTCCCTAAGTATGGATGATAACCCAACAAGGGAAATGTAGGGCTTAAACTTGTCCTTTCCTGTTTGGATAGCTCAAACTCCACAAACCAAAGTTCCAGTATAGGATTACTCTGAACTCTGGCTGCCAAGTATGCAAATCTCTAATGCATACATATATACAGACACATGTGTATATATGTGTGCATGTACATATATATGTGCATACATACATATATACATGTACACACATGAGTGTGCAAGCACACACACACACACACACACACACACACACACACAGTGCCCTGGGAAATAATCTTTCCCTGCCAAGTGTGGGACTCCTGTGGGAAGTGTTGGCTCCATCTCCTACCTGGGTGAAAGGCATTCTGATCTCATTTCCCCTTAGGGAGGAAGCAGGGAAGAGCAGGGAAATTCCTATGTATAAAGAACACTTGATTCCTGAGACAGGAGGCATGGAAGCAGAATTGAACAGGATCGACTTTGCTGGGCCTCAGCAGACCTGGAATGGACTTGTGGGCATTTGGAGAACTTTGGAAAGGTCACTGTTCAATAAACATCTTGTAAAGGTCCTCAGGGTGTTATAGCTCCAGGGGCTATCAGCTAATCCCATGACCCAAAACTAACAGCAAGTTTTTCATGGAAATAAGTTTTGAGTGGCAGACCTCCAGGGCTGCTGCAAAGCTTTACCTCATGCATTACATTGGCTGCGTTTCATTTCAGCAAGGTAGGCAGGTTCTCAGATTTTTGTTGTTACAGGTAATGCTACAATGGGTTATCTTATACATAAACCTTCATGTTCTCTGCACTTAAAGTGGAAGGGTAGACCACTGGAATTTAAAGGGCTGAGAATCAGGATAACCATTACTACGCCTTCCATCAGCTCTGCTAATGGCCATTTTTACACCAACACAGAAACATCAAACAGTGCTCACCTAGCCAAAGCCTTGCCAGCTGATTCCATCAGCCTTTTTTTTTTAATTTGCCAATCTAATGGTAGAAAAATAATGCATTAACATCTTACTTTTATCTTCTTAGTCACTATTACCTTGAGCAGGTTTCTGTTTGCTTACTATGCATTTATTTTTCTTCTTTGGTTAATTTTTCATTTCCAGTGCTTGCCTTCCCTCATAGTTACATAAAAGCAAACATCAAATGTAATTGAAAAACTCTTGGGAGAAAAATGAATAATAAATTAGGAAGAGGCAAACATTCTTCTTGTCTAACTACAGAAATATCAAGAGCCTCAGGATCCTTCCTTCCTTCCTTCCTTCCTTCCTTTCTTCTTTCCTCCCTCCCTCCTTCCCTCCATCCCTCCCTTCCTTCCTTTCCTTTTCTGATTGGTTTGGAGTCACAAGGGCAGGAAGAAGGATGCGTTGGCCTTTCTGTGTTGTGGAGCACTGGAGTCTAAATGTGTGTCAGGACAAAAGCCTGTCCCAGAAAGCTTTGAGGGCGATTCTGGGAATGGAACCCTCAGCCACGTCACTTTCAGCAGTGGCTGGGATCCTCTGAGTTCTCATCTTCCCTTCACTGGTAGTTAGGACTCTCCCACGGTTTCTCATTAACAAACACATTCCCAAACAAGCTCATTGCTTGTGCTGTCCTCCAGTCAGCCCAGCCCATCTGCCTGACTCTACCAATGGTCTTGCTTTCAGTGATGAAATCACTCCCTCCCAGTAGCACAGACTGAGAACATGAGAGAACTTTAAAAAACTAAGTAAGTAAACTTCATTCTGGTCTTTGATGAAGTGCAGAGATCCTACAAACACAGAGGCTTCCTCTTAGTCCCCCTGCTCCTCTCTATTCCAATACCCTTTCCCTTGCCAGCATATGCGGCATTAAAACACAAATGGTATGTTGCCTCCCTGAAGGATGTCTTCCCTGACTGTTTGCTCCACATTCACACATAACTGGTGACATTTCTTTTTCAAGATTACTCACATATCTTTCTACCACCCTAGTTGGTAGTAACTGTCCTGTTTTTATCTTTATGACTCTAGCATCTGTCTTGGTACCTGCTACACAGTAAGTCTGCAATAAAGTTGAATGGAATTTAATTGTCGCTAATAAATGTGAACAAGCAGCACAACTTCCCATCCCCTCTTCTCTCAGGATGCTCTAGGCATTAGGCAGACTAAACGAGCCATTAATTCTCTTGTATGTCTGCTGCTTCGATACCTGTGGTTTATCAAGACACAAACATCCTTTCTCATTACCTGCCAGTCATTTGCAAGTCTTACTCATCCTTCTAAGATCATCCTAAATACCAGTTCTAAGATACTGAAGTCCCTGATCACCAATTTAGCTCTCCCTCCAAATGTCCTTGGCCTCAACAGCATTGTTACTGTCTGGCACTATAGGCGACACCAGAGCCTATGACACGCTGATTGAGTCTTTCTTCTAGATTGTTGCTTTAATACCTTTAGTTTAAACTTTTGCACTGTGGATAAAATGACAGCCTCATAAATTCAAAAATAAATGACCATTGTTTTCGTTCATCCACTGTGAGTCTGAGGTACTTAACAGTGGATGATGTTGCAGCCACCAAGACAACTAACTCAGCTTGTAGGCCTACTGTCTTCTGAGTGATCAGGACTGAAAGAAACATTAGGCCCCAGTCTACCCAATTACCTACCAAAAGATGCTTTCACCAGCATTCTCAGGCATGCCCAACAGAAAGCTACCCAATCTCATTTGTTGTTCTCTCCAGACTATCCACGACCAACAGTCCAGGGCCGCTCCAGCTCATATGTTCTTCATGTGCATTTCCTTTATAGTTCTTAACCTGACTTAATGGATAGACTCAGTGTCAATTTGCTTTAGTAATGACTATTTCCCTATCCAAGTCCACAACCATGATTGCTTTATCCTAGTGAAACAGCCATTTTTGAAATCACCGTTTATTTGCTACATATTTTGTAAACATTTTCTTCAAATTTGCTGTTCATCTTTTAATTGTAAGTATTCTATGATCAATCTGCTAACTTTTCCATCATGGCTTTGGGTTTCTTGGTGTGTGTGTGTGTGTGTGTGTGTGTGTGTGTGTGTGTGTGTGTGTTCATTGCTTCCTTGGATTATGCCCCCAGAATGAGGAAAAAGATGAACAGGCTTCTCTTTAAGGATTTTGATCCATTCTGTCAATTTGACCCTCCCAAACTGTTGGCCAAACTGGAACTTACATTCTCAAAGCTCCCCTAGCAGCATTATATTATTAGAGTTTTGTCTGATGAAAGATGCAGAACACTGTAATGTAGATGAAAGTACAGCTAAAACTATAAAGAATCCTACATTTCACGCTTGGATGTTGTATTCAGCAGGTTCCATAAAGAGGTGGCATAGTTTCCCCCTTCCCAGCAGTGACTCAGATGGTCAATTTCTCATGCTTTATGTTTACTCAAATGAACACATGAATTGGTTCACACCCATGATTCCCAAATAATTTTTGTGTCTCACCTTTGTCTCAACTGAATGCCCTCCAAAATTTGTAGTCAGTCTGAGCATAGAGATCCCAGACCACTCTCTAATCACAGTACTACATGGCACATTTGCCAACTAGGTAAAAACCTGACCTGACCAATCCGGCTCAGCTACCACCAGTGTTGCCAAAAATAACAACAGTCACCATCACACAGGAATGGCAGAGAAGAATGCAGTGTGCTGAGAGCAACCTGGTAAATATTATTGGATGGAATACATGGCGACAAAATTTTGGTGACCTCGGTTCACACTTAGCCTTTAGCCATCTCTGTGGGCATCATATGACTCCACTTGATCCTTAATCACCTCACAACACCACAGGGTACAGAAGGCTGAGCACACAATGAGCTGGAGAGAATGGGACTTACTTTCTAAATGAGACCTACGTATCATACACAGTTTCCTTCCCTCTCCAGATTAAAATATCGTCCTTTGTAGTATGAAGTTTTGCTTATGCCCTATCTCATAGGTGAAAAGAAATGTGAGTGTGTGCTTTCATTTCATGGTATGTAGTGCAGGATGGAAAGGAAACCTTTACCTTACATCCACCTGTTTCATCAAAGAGTCTTGTTTCATTTTTGACCTGCTAGACACATCTTTGTTTGCCAGAGCTCTAGATTAAATAGGATTCTGGTGAGTTCTGGTGGCATCTATGTGCAAGCTCAGTGCTGCCTGGAACACTTTGGTGTAAGTGCTGATGCTGAAGTGCTTTAAGTTACATTTAGTTTGGGCATTTTTCTTCTTTTTTCCCCACCAAAGTGCAGTTGCTGATGTCTTTTCATTCATCTCCAATTATTTCTCAGTGTCTTTAAGAACCCATGCCATACCTAATTACCAGAGAACTATGAATGTTGAATATCTTCACAGGTTTTTTTTCCCCATAGATCATGGGCAAAGGGCCTGGGTGAAAAGGCCCTTTTCACTAGAATTTATAGGTGATAGATAGACAGAGGTGGGATATGGAAGGAAGCCAGTGTGTTATCTCTAACCAAGTCACACCAGTTAATACAGAGTTTGTCAGGACCAGATCAGATCCCCAGGGATGGTGACGGACTTGAGAAGATAAAAATTGATGTTAGACATGTGAATGGAGACGTCAGATAAGCAGCAGAATACTGGAGTTTGGCTCCAGGGACTGAGTTTACACTAGAGATAGAAATTGAAATCAGTTCTGTGACTAGGTAAAATAGTCACATTTCTCATAGAGAACAATGCAAAGAGTGAGCATGCCCTAGGGTCACCCATGACTTTCAGAACACCCCCATTCTGCTTAAATGCAAGGGTCAAAGGCTAACCTGGACCTTTGAAAACAAAGGCCCCATGCCTCCTCATTAGTTCCCATTCTATTACATTTGTACATTACCAGCTTCCCCAAATACTGGCTTCGCTCTACAGTCCATTCAGAGCCGATGGAGGGACGGAAGAGGTTAGGACGAGACTTTTAAGACAAGCTAATATGTTTCAACAGCAGCCATTAGCTGAGCAAATATTGAGTAGTAAAGTTGGGTAGGGTGCACTGAGCCTCGGACAGAGCCCTAATCACTGTCAGGGACAGATGCCAAAGAGCCCAAAAAACTACAATATGCTACAATGACTGCTACTGACAAGGGCTACATTTGGAAGCAGGGTAGCCAAGCAAGGAAGAAAAAGCTTTTGGAGTAGATTGTGTGTGTGGGGGTGGGGTGGGGGGAGGTGTCGTTCGAGAGCAGATTAAAATGCCTTAGTCAAAGACCAGGTGAAAAAATTCTCTGATGGGAGGAAAACAAAGTCAGTCAAATGGCAGCCAATCCTTTTTTTATTTTGCATTTAACTAACATGCAGAAAGTGTTACAGGAGAGAAATGATCGAGCCTTCCCCCAGCTCTCAAGAATAACAAGCGTATTAAGAGTAGTTTCTAAACTTGCAACGGTGGACTGTTTGTTAAGAAGAAAGTGGGGGAAATCATAGGGTGGCCATTCCTCTCGTGGTCCAATAGCAAGGAAGCCCATCCTCTGCTAAGCAGCTGATTGGCTACTGTAAAAGTCCCGCTCTGAGCAAGCACCAATAGACTCTCAGAGCCGAGATTCTTGGAAACAGTTTCTGGCGAGGAATGCATGACATTGAGATGTCTCCGGAGTTGTAAACAAGGACGAGTCTGGGCGGGCCTGAAACCCCTAGCGACCTGGGACCTGTCCCAGGGGCCCACGTCATCCCACTCTTCCCAGATGCCCGCTGTGCCCCCCTTGGACTCCCTCCCACCCTTGCCCCTGGCAACCCAGGGCACCCGAGCTGGGCCGCTCTAGGGTCACCATGCCAGACCTTTCTGGTGACTGTGGCCAAGGGGTGGGGCCCAAAGTTCTTCCTCTGAGCTGATTGGTGTGGCCCCAAGTTCAGAGTCCCAGTGACTCCTCCCGGCTGGATTTGAGGTAGGGAGGGCCGGGGAGCGGGGAGGTAAATAAAAGACGACGGGAGGTGGGAAGACCTGAGAGTCAACCAGTCACCCAGCCTGGAGCACCCGGGACCCTGAGCCCACAGCGCAGCTGCTCCGCCCCGCAGCGCTCCTGCCCCGCAGCGCTCCTGCCCCGCAGCCTTGTTCTCCGACGTGTCCCAGCCACCGGCAGCCTAGGTGGGAGTCAGGATGAAGGCGGCCCGCTTCGTGATGCGCAGCGCCAGCTCGCTGGGCAGTGCCGGCCTGGTCCCCAGGGAGGTCGAGCTGTTCTCCCGCTACAGCCCGTCCCCGCTGTCCATGAAGCAGCTGCTGGACTTTGGTGAGAGGAGACGCGGGGCCCAGGAGGGTGGTGCTGAGACCGGGGAGGCGCCAGGATAAGATGGGCTGAGCTCAGGACTAGGACAGCTGAGGCCCACTTGGCGGAGAAGCTAAGAAGCCTCAAAAGGCTGTGCACCTTGCGGTGTCCAAGTTTAGCTACTTTCTGACCGTTTGTACTACAAGTGTAGCTCACTTGTAACCCTGCTGATGCTCAGCTTCGACTCCACTTTCCTCTTCTTGCTGTCTAGATCTTTATGCGTTGAAATGTATACATATATATATATATATATATATATATATATATATATATATATATATATGTGGGTTTGCTTTCAGCCACCATTTTAATAATGTACGAGAAACTTTCTTCCTTCTTCCCAATGTACAACTTCCTAATAACATAAATTCACCTCAGATTGATAGATTTAAGCCATCACACATCTACCCTGTCTCCCTCTTAGCATGCCTAACAAACATCTTTACCATTTTACCTTGTTTTACAAATGTTTACAAGTACTACTAAAAAAATAAAATAAAATAAAAAAATAAACTAACTGGTTTAATCCCTTTCTGCAGCAATGCCATAGGAACATTTCAAGATGTTGTGGTATTGTTTACTGCTAGTCTGGACACTCCTTTATCTCCTCGGTCCCTTTCTAGTCCATACTCGTTATGTTGACAGTGTTGTTGAGTTTGTGGTGCAGGCTGGCCCTGCTCTCATGGATAGAAACATTTAGAGAGTGATCTGACTTCTCCAGAGTGAATTCTCTTCGGCAGGAAAGTAAACAGTAATTCACCTATACTGGTCAATCTTAAAAGAAGGAAAAGGGGGGAAAAGAGAAAGAAAATATACTGAAGATATCTATTCCTAAAGTATTTATAAACGCTAACCTAACTGTGGTTAAGATATCATTTTTCAACCTCCTTTACATTCATTATTTATTTTCTACCCCCCACCCACCCAACTGAACATGTGTTATCCATTGCAGGTTCAGAAAATGCCTGTGAAAGAACTTCTTTTTCTTTTCTGCGGCAAGAATTGCCAGTGAGACTAGCCAATATCCTGAAGGAGATCGACATCCTCCCGGACCGGTTGGTGAATACCCCCTCCGTGCAGCTGGTGAAGAGCTGGTAAGGGACACACTTTTTGGAAGTCTCTGGCTTTAGAAGTTACCTGACTACCACTTCTTATGCGGTGTTAACATCATACTCAGACAACATGTTGTCTTAACAGAAGAGTTTTGAAAGTTCGAAGTAAATTTGTATTAACTTAGGGCAGTTTATCATTAGGATAGATATAAATATATGAATAGACTTTTGTAATCTCCTAAAAACTCAAGCCCCTTTATTTTGAGGATGGAGTTGTGCTTTTATTTCTGTTTTTTTTTTTCCTTGTTGTTCAGTTTTCAAGACAGGATCTCATGTTCCACAGGCTTCCGGGAACTCTTTATATAGCTTTGGATGACCTTGACGTCCTCTCTGCTTGCCTTCACCTCCCAGCTGCTGGGTTTATAAGCATGTACCACCTACCCAACTTGCATTACAATGTAATTTTGTCTTACAGGATAAATTTGAAAATAAGCAATATATGTAGTTCTTATTTTGTGCTTTACATAATAGAGGATGGAATCTGAAATTGCACAAGCAATCCATTGCCTAGAAATAGATCAGGATGTCTGCTGTTTAGAGTCTCTTGTTCTTCATCAGCAACTAGCAAAGTGAGCCTTGGGTTCAAATTCTGCCTCTGCAGCTCCCTTAGTGTCTTAGCGAGTGTCTTAAACCTTCTCTTACCTCAGCTGCCCCATCCATTGTTACAAGAGTTGTTACCTATAACTAAATGAAGTAGTTTATTTTTAAAAGACTTAAACTAATACACAAAAAGCACATGGCCAGTATTTAATGTCAGTTCCTATGATTTTACCTTTAAACTAAGAATACTGATGCCTAGCAAGCAGATTTATGGAGGGCAGATCCATGCTATAGATAGTGGTAGATAAGAAGCCCTACCCTAGTCTTATTGACTGCCCAGCATTCCATCCAGTGATTGAAGAAATATGATATGGCCATTGGATGATTCCAGTCTGAAACATATTTGCAGTCCATTGTGTTCATTGTCAAGACTCTGGCTCTCCTCAAGAGGACAGTCTGAAAAAAATAAGAAGCATTTTCTTAAAAGTTGATTACAAGTGTTTTTAGTAGAAGAAATGAAAACATCTGCCAACCAAAGTGGCCAGGAAAGTAGAGGGTAGAAAATTGAAAATTGCTGCTTTAAAAATAAAATCTTTTTTTTTTTTTTTTTTTTTTTTTTTTTGGTTTTTCAAGACAGGGTTTCCCTGTAGCTTTGGAGCCTGTCCTGGATCTCACTCTGTAGACCAAGAATCTTAACACATTCTTTCCTAAGCGTCCTGAAGGAAAGTTTCAGTTTTAAACAAAGTGGTTCCTCTCTCCTTTCCAATGGTTTCAAAAGGCATTTTGTTTGTAACCATTTATTTGCATCTGACATTCATTTCAAATCTTCTCCCCTAACAGGTACATCCAGAGCCTGATGGACTTGGTAGAGTTCCATGAGAAGAGCCCAGAAGACCAGAAAGCTCTAGCTGAGTAAGCTTTCCTTGTGAGAATTCATGTTTACACATCTGAGTCCTTCCGGACACACCTCACAGACCTCTTTTCAGCTTAAATTAAAAAGTTCAATCTTCCACAGTAAATTGCTAGTCCTTACAAATTTTGGCTTGGTGGTTTTAGAAGTGAAGAAATATAGAGCTAAAATTAATGCTACAGGTCAACAAATATAGAAACTTGCAGTTTTTGCTTCCCAGGGAATTCCATATTTACTTTAAATTTAGTCCAAAGGTTGAATTTGCAAGAAAGTTTACTGTAACATAATTTTAATGGACTTTTTGGTGATTACCTATTTCCTTTTTGTGTGACAATTTCTAACTAGCTAAATAGCTATCATTTAAAAACATATGCCAAGAAACATCATTTTCCATGATGGCATGGTAGAATTATTTGATTTTAATTATTTTCTAACAAAACAAGCAGGCTTAATGAACACTTTGAATGAATGTACCAGCCATCCAGTGAGTGCTTTTATTTGGAATCTAGAAAGGCAAGCCTTCTCATGAAACTGCCTC
This sequence comes from Onychomys torridus, assembly GCF_903995425.1. NCBI lineage: Eukaryota > Metazoa > Chordata > Mammalia > Rodentia > Cricetidae > Onychomys > Onychomys torridus. The sequence goes on from NC_050445.1 coordinate 62,586,523, forward strand.
TTCTGCTACAGTAGAAGACAGTGCAGTAAAAGTCTGGAAGACGCTTCGCCCAGCATTTTATAATCAGCTGTTCTGGGGCTGGTGCTGCAAAAAGAGCTTTAGTTTTCTCTTAACTAACTTAAGAAAGAGACACATGGGAAACTTCGTTAATGTCCACTAACTATAAATGTTCTGGCTTAGCTTTGTAGACACACTCATCAAAGTTCGAAACAGACATCATAATGTGGTTCCTACGATGGCTCAAGGGATCCTTGAGTATAAAGACACCTGTACAGTTGACCCAGTTACCAATCAAAATCTTCAGTATTTTTTGGACCGGTTTTATATGAACCGCATTTCTACAAGGATGCTGATGAACCAGCACAGTAAGTGACCTTTTTGACAGACGGTCTGCAGGGTGTTGCATACAAGCCATGCTGAGGCTGTGCCTATAACTGGGGACCCACAGCCTTTCTTCATGGCGGTTCTAAACACTACCCTGTTTCCCATACCATGCTTTTGTTTTCATTTTTTAACAGTCCTTATATTCAGTGACTCGAAGACAGGAAACCCAAGCCACATTGGAAGCATCGACCCAAACTGTGACGTGGTAGCAGTGGTCCAAGGTAACTTCTAGACATCTGTATTTCTCTTATTGAAAATGTATAATACATGGCTGGCAAATCTGTAATGTTGGTTATTCTGTAAATGCATTTGTGTTCATCGTCTTCTGTTTATGCCTTATGAATTCTGCCAACAAGTTCTCTTGCTTTTGAGTGTCAGGCGTGCAAACACTCATTTGTAGTATCATAAAAATTTAAACATAAGTGGTCCATGTGCCATATTCTTATATATTGTGTTTGATTTCTGAAGTGCACATATTGCTATTGGTACAACTACAATAAAATATTGTTTTAATAAAATATTAAAAAGACATTTTTCATACACATAAACCAATTCTCCAGTGAATAGAATTTTAGATTAAGGGTAGCAAACACATTGACTATCACTTGACAACTGTACTTGGAATAAATTTATTTCATTGTTATGAAAAATTTCTATTCCAGATGCCTTTGAGTGTGCAAAGATGCTCTGTGATCAGTATTATCTGACATCGCCAGAATTAAAGCTCATACAAGTAAATGGTAAGCAAGTTGCAAGGTACAAGTAAACCTATGCAAAACTTAGTATTACTGGTTTTTTTGTAAATATAAAGCAGCTTTTGTGTCCTTTTTACTCCCCTGAGCTCGCTTAGGTTTTGTAAAAAGAAGTTTTGTCTTGTTTTTTAAGCAGCTGCAAAGCTTCAATTGTGCATATCACTTGCTAACAGCCATTCATAAGGAAGACTGTTTGTACAGAGATGTACTGAGCTCTAGCATCTTAGGTCAGGGAAAGACTGCTTGCTATAAAATATGTAAGATAATCCCGGTTACCATGCCTGCAGCTGCAGCACTTGGCAAGCGGTGGAGTTCAAGTCCTTTCTACATCTTAAACTCCAGGCCAGCTGAACATATATGAGACTCAAAAAATTAAATCAAAAGGGGAACATGAAGAATGAGGATATCTGAAGTATAGAAAATAGTTGTCAATGGAGCTATCCTTCTCAAAAAGTTATTTACAGGACCAGGGAACAAAAATACTTCATTAATTGTCCTAAAGGGAATAAGATAGACCAGAATGGCAGATATTGCATGATTCCAGTCATGTGAGATAGAAACCCGAGTTAGTCACAGTCACACAAGTGAAAATTACAATGGTGTTTGTCAAAGGCTGGTGGGGGGAAGGGAGAGATAAAGGGTTGCTTTTGAACAGGTATAAAGTTTCAGTTGTGTAAGATGAATAAATTCAGGAGATCTGGTGCACAACATAGTTAACAGTATTGTATTATACACATAAGAAATTTTCAAGTATACTTGAATTCACGTTGATTGTTCCTACCACAATTTTAAAAACGTATTCTACTATTTGGAAATGGAATAAACTTCAAAATTTGAACTCTATGCTATCTGGTGAGATAGGGTCTTCACACATGGAAGTGATTACATGAATGATAAAAGGGGTATTTTTATATTACTCTCTTCTATGCCAGAAGAGAGTAGCTTCTCAGATCAAGGCAGAGTTAAATTGGAATGATCTTCCCTTTCCACTCTAAGTTTATGTTTTTCCAAGTAATGTTTATACAGTAACATTTATTAGTGGCCTAACTCATAGACCGAGGACATTGAGATGTGAGTGAGCACTAAGAAACAAGCAGGAGGAGTAATACTGACAAACTAGCTCAGAGTAAGCAGCATTGTATTATACTTGCAGATAAACTGCTTACACTGCTGGTCAAAACAAAGGCAGGATTGTACCGGACCTTCCTTGTGCTTACTCATTCAGACTTTTCCCAGGCCAGGGACATCAAAGAATACTTCTATTTTTCTTCCCAAACAGTATCATGAGGTTTTTTATTTCTGTTTTCTTTAGCCTGTTGGTGAAGCTTAAACACACTTAGCCTCTAAAGTTTAATTTCTGGGTAATAAAAAAATCATGTAATTTAACATGCATTAAAATACAAAAAATATAACTCCCTTTAACTTTAATGTTATAAGCATAGCTATTTGTCCTATCTTTAAATACATTTCATTTTAACACTAAACTTGTATAGTTCAAACATATCAAAAGTAGAAGTCTACGTAACTTGATTTATCCCACCACCTCACACTTCAGTCAACTGTGATTACACTGGCAGAGAAATGCAAGTGTTTATCTTGAAAACTAGGTAGCAGCTGGAACAGCATTTTGAAAACAAGCCAGCTGTTTTTATTATTTAAAAAGGAATGTTCTAAGTCACAATTTCAGGTGGGGAAAATGGCACTTATCCAAATCTTGTCTATAACTAAAACATTAAACAAACATACACAGAGGTTCATTTCAGCCAAATATTTGTTTCTCAATACTAATGAGTTGAATTTGTTTCTAGGAAAACTTCCGGGTCAACCAATTCACATCGTGTATGTTCCTTCTCACCTGCATCATATGCTCTTTGAACTATTCAAGGTATGATATTTCATAGCAGTCATGGGTCGATCCTTACAGCTTTATCATTCCCCATTAAATAAGAGCCTCTGTATATTCTCCTAAGAATACTCTGGTATAAAGGAGCTATATAGCCAGTGTTTGAGATAATTCACAGAGACCACAGTAAACAATGTGCTTAAAAATACACAATATGGCTCATCTCAGTACTGAAGAGTAGAGAAGATGCCCCCATCACTTCTTCAGATGTGTAGCAAAGCACTAGTCATTTTTTTTAAAGGAGGTCAGGGGATGAATGCATTAGTGAATGAAGTCTTGCAGCCTCCATACTATAGACTCTCCAATTGCTCACTTGAAGGTATAGGTCCTGTAGGTGTGGTGGCCACATTCTGAAACTAGAACAGCCAATCCCATGGCATGAATATGAATCACATATAGGCTGCATTAAAATGCAAAATCCGATGCAGGTCTGGAGTGGTGTCCAGGATTCTGGATTTCCAAGAACATGATGGTTATCCACCGCCCATACTTTCTAACCAGTTTGCAGGACCTGATTCTCAAATAGTGTGTGACATAATCATCTACAGGCCTTGATAAAAGACAGGTGCATGGAAATGTTTAGAATCCGTGGGTCTGAGAATTTACACTTCTAGTGCTCTGAAGACTCAAATGTCTCTATTCTGGGTAACTAAACACTGATAGCAAATCCTTTTATGCATTCTAAGATCATACTAATACTCTGAACTGAAACCAGAAAAATAAGAATCACTTGAAGTTTGTGATGTTCTCCACGATGATTTTATAGATTGACAGGAGGAAGAAATCTTTAAAATGTAAAATCTGCCTCTAACACTGACATAACACCAGAATGTACTGTTTCCTAACTTAGTCTAATGTTTTGCAATGATGTATTGATTAAACTACGAACAACTGATCTATTTTACTTCACTTCAATGAATATCCGGTATTATATAGAGATACCAAAGGATAATCAAAAAGGAAAATAGTCTAATAAAGTGAGACTTTACCTACAGGGCATTTCCCTGGGAAGCATGTATTAGTTGATTCTGTGTTAAAGTACACGAGATCCTTCTTCATCAATTTAATTTACTTTTAATTGAATGCTCTAACTCAGAGAGTTAGTCTGCCATCACTTGTGAAAGTTAAGATGATATTCAAATGCAAATAGAAATTTAATTTAGAATTATTGACTGTCCTTTTAAATAGTAACAACCTTTTTTCCAGCAAGTTTTATAAAAGCCAATAAATTGGTTCAACGATTTGCTGTTCATTCCTTATGTAATAGTCTTTGGTGTTGGATATAAAATGTAATGGAAAGACAGAAAAATAGAGCACTAGGAAATGGCCTATAAAAACCAATTTCTACATTTAAATTAAGCTTACAAATAAGAACTTGACAGCTAGCAGAATTGTTTTTCCATTAGGCATTACTCCCAGGAGCTATAGTACATGGTAAATGAAGATTTTTCATTATACATTCTACATGACACATTCATAAATGGCTATATTTACAGAGATATTTTATCACTCACTTAAGAAATAGGAACTTTGAATTACCCTCTGCTGCTTTTATTTTAAACATAAAACTGATTATTTATTGTCTCTCATTCTTCCCCCATTGAATTCTGGTGGTTTTATTGTCTTTAGAATGCTATGAGGGCCACAGTTGAGCATCAGGAAAATCGCCCTTCCCTGACACCGGTCGAGGCAACTGTCGTCTTGGGGAAAGAAGACCTTACAATCAAGGTAACCACTCCCTGCTTTTGTTTTGGGTTCTTTCTAGAGAGAAATAAAGGGCCCTATGATGATATGGTTTTCCATTTGGGGACAACTCTCCAAGTCATGTGTACCGGGCGACTTTTAAAGGAAAGGAAGACATTTTTCTGTAGACAGGTGCCCAGCGTTGTTAAAGTAGAGCACTGATGGATTTGTTGCCTGTTTCAGATTTCTGACCGAGGAGGCGGCGTTCCTCTGAGGATCACTGACCGCCTCTTCAGTTACACATACTCCACTGCCCCAACGCCTGTGATGGACAATTCACGGAATGCCCCTCTGGTAAGGCCAATGATATGGCTGAAGTCATCTCAGCCACCTAGTTCTAAATGTAGGGGGAGAATGATAGGAAAGTATTTAGGCAAGTTAATCAATTTAGTTAAATAGGCATGTGGGGATATGAGAAATATGACAAAGCTAGCTAACTTTAGAGTGAAGATCCTAAGGACCTCTGTTTGGGAGAAAGTATTTATTTAGGCTCTTAAGCCTGAGACACTTTCCACTTTTATATTCCAGTGGGCGGGTCTACTGTTTCATTAACACTTGGTCTTCTGCCTCCAGGCTGGTTTTGGTTATGGCTTGCCAATTTCTCGTCTCTATGCCAAGTATTTTCAAGGAGACCTGAATCTCTACTCTATGTCAGGCTATGGGACAGACGCCATCATCTACTTAAAGGTATGCTTTGAACTCAGTAGAAAACCACCTTTTTAAGTTCATGGCTTTGTTTACTTCTCTGAGTTCTCCAGTCCTCTGAGAACTCCTCAAATTGAATTCATCTCAGTAACAGCAGTTATTAAAGTTCATTTTTTGGCGTATGCACACTTCACATGCAGCTTACCCAAGAGAAAGCTCAGCCATGCTACCTGCCTCAAGTGTAGATTCAGACATAGATGAAGCCTCAGACTGGCAGCACGCTGGTGTGAGCCTTTTTTAGACAACTGCTCTGTGCGGGTAGCTAGAGTTCTGTGTTACTCAGACCTGTAGGTAATACATGCTGATGATGTTTCCGACTAAAACAATCAAAAGCAAGACCTCTGTAACCTTAAGCTGGCCCTATCTAAAAACCCAGGGAAAAGATTGCTGATGACCTGTCTGTGGGGTGCCAGGCATTTCCTATTTGAATTTTAAAACTGGGTACATGTTTTTCTGTCCCAGATAAAGCCTACATTTGTTGGTTAAGATCTCCTTCTCAGTTCTGTTTATCATTTGCCAACTATTTCAACTGAAGATTTACTTATGGATGGTAAGAACTGAAACGTTGAGTATCGAGGCTTCCAGTTCATTGGAGTTAAGTGCTGAAGTGCCTTTGACTGTCTGAAACAGTTACTGTATTTATTCACTTATGAAATAGGCAAAAATGTTCCAGCTGTAGGGAAAAAACCTTTTAATAGATGAATAGTATCATCTTAGGTCTCCATCAGAGATACACAGGTTTCTCACTGGAAAGAGCTGCTTTCTCCTTCAACTCCATTACATCAAAGGTCCCCAAAAATCATGTGGAAGTAGTGAACACAAAATCTGTGCCCAAATTTCCAGTCCCACCTCCCCCTTAAGCTTCTATGGAATAAAGATGATAGTTTTTTAGTCTTATTTTGTAAATTACCTGGAACGTCATGGGTCTGGCATATTTTTACTATGAAGTCAATTAAAAAAGAGTATTTAAATATTTAAATCAGACCTCCAAATGTATTTTGTATAATAAAGTATAGCCATGCATAATTTCTCTAATTGATATTTTGTCTACTCTCCTCTTAGGCTTTATCTTCTGAGTCCGTGGAAAAACTCCCTGTCTTTAACAAGTCAGCCTTCAAACACTATCAGATGAGCTCGGAAGCTGATGACTGGTGTATCCCAAGCAAGGAACCAAAAAACATGGCGAAGGAAAAAGTGGCAGTGTGAAGAGAAACTCGTGGGACACTTTTTGGGATCAACGTGGGTCTATGGCAGTGCTGTAGTGTGTGTGGACTCTTGTCTCTGCCAAAAAAAAGCAAAAAAAACCAAATGCTAGGACAGACATTGATCCAGTGAGGGATGGAGCTTGGTTGTGTGATCTGGGAGAGGTCAGGGCCAGACTCCAATCGACAGCAGGTGACCTACTCCTCATGTGGCAATGCAGAATGACTCATGATTTTTGCAAATACTGAAGTTACTTTTCTGAGTTACATCTCTTTCTCAACAAGTACAGGATTTGAGGTTTGCAATTTCAGCAGGTGGATGTCTTAGAATTCTTGTTGCCATCCAAGTACATTGGTGTTCAGTGAACATCCATTATTGATGTTTGTGTTTTCCTGCCATGCAAAGATTAGAGTGTTACTAGAAATTATGTAAATATTTTATAGGTGTTGATATGCTCTAGAAAAGACAGGATGGAAGATGCACAAACTTGGAAGAAAGCTTCTTTGGCAAGACAGCTCCAGTATCATGCAGCCTTTCTTGTCTGGGCTGCACTCCATAAGCCGGCACTTTTTGGCCATTGCCTAGTCTTGGGTGAATTGTTAAATATGCACTGAATTTAGGAAGTTTGGTTGGAAAGGGAGATAAATTGTCAAAGTGATCCACAGACTGTATATGGAAAAACCCATATTAGAGAAAGAAATCACATATAAAGAACTTAACTGGGAAGGAATGGGTGTTCTCTAACTGGAAGTGGTAAAGAATCCAAGAACATATACTTTCCAGGCTCAAAAATATTTGCATTTATATTTTAATTATATTCTCTACACTCCAATATTAACAAATTTGTTCTAATTTCTAGTTGCCAATTGGCTTGAGAATGTTAAAATTTAAATCCTTCTTGGAGTTTTTGGTTTTGGCTTTGTTTTTTTAATGGAGTAGTCTGGAAGCAAAAATTACCAGGATTATGTCACTTGCGAATCATGGAGACACTGAGAACTATCAACTAAAAGCTGCTGCGCTGTGCATGGTGCCCAGGAGAGTGAAGGTTTAACTGGCAGGCATGGGTGATCTGCATTATCCAAGAAAAGAAAAAAAACAATGAACAAGGGAAGGGATGGAGAGAGGGAAGGAAGGAAGCAGAGGAAGGCATCTTTCTATTGTCCCCATAGGCTCCTCCAAAGAATCTCCTGTGTTTTTACTGGGTAGGGAGGAGGATAAATTGGTGTCTTGGAAAGCAGTTTAGCTTCCTAAATGGGTCTCAGTCTTACAAGTCAGGCGCTTTTTGAGATAATAAATTCATTTGTGTCAAATTACCATTGAAACGTTTTCTGCATTGTAAAATTACCAGTCCTGTAGGACAGGGAATTTGAAATTGGTATTTAATTTCTTGCTGACCTAGTACTGAGCTGCTTCTGGCTATGGCAACAGAAGCCACAACTATATGTTTTGAATTCCAGATTTTATCTTTGGAGTCCTGGTCAGTGACATTGATGGTAGGACTGTGATTCCTGCATTGATTGATCAAACAAAAGTGCTAGCATTTAGCCTAGCTCTTGTATTGTTGTTGTTGTTTTTCTAAATGAGATTTCAGCTATACCTTTGTGCATATAAATACTTGTGTTTACCAAAGAACTAAGGCATTTGGTTAAATAACCCAAACACTGTGACCTATGTTTAAAATAGAAAAGAAAATCTTTAGGAGCTCAACAGCATCCACTGTGTAAATTAAATTGAAACAGTCTTCCCTGTTATTTGTAAACCCATGGGAGACTTTAGACTCTAGTGGATAGATATGAATGCCCAGGCCCACTTAACTTATTAATGTGTGGATTACATTTTTGTCTTTAGGTTATGTGCCAAAAATGTGATAATTTTGTAATAAATATTTTTATTGTAATAATGATGTGTGGTCTTATAAAAATTATTTTCTTGAATAATCTCAAGGTATAATGAATAATTTCAATTAAAGGAATTCCTCACTTTATGTTCATATATAACTCATCTATACATTTGGCATAAGTTTTGAAAAGTATTAAAAGCAACTTTAAAATCCTAATTTTAGAACAAGTGTTTTATAGTAGTTCAGAAAATACGGTTTTTTTTCTTGTTTGTATATGTTCAATGAACATACAGTACTAAGACACATTTACCTACAAGTATTCAGTAACCGTTTTGGTAATGTATATGTTTCCTACAATCCTTGTGTTCATTTTGCTAATTTTACTTAGTGTGGTATCTGCATACACACTGTGAAAAATCAAAATAATAACCTAGATCATTTAAATTCCCAAGTAAGTTTCAGTTAAGAATCTGCATGATAATATTTTAGAAACAAGATAGAAATTAATAAATTAGGCCAACAAGTCAGCTTGATGGGTAGAAGAAACTTCCACCAAGGCTAAGATCTGAGTTCAGTCTCTAGAATCCACATAGTAGGAGAGAACAGATCCCCCAAGTTATCTTCCGACCTTCACATGCACACTACTGCATGTACACACCCAACACAAAAACACATCAAAACATGTGCATGGCCAACACATAAACAAAAAGTAATAATAAACAAAGGAATTACTAAGTTAAATCATGGCTGATGTCATCTTTGCTGTTTGGAGCTTTTTTTTTATTAATTCAACCCTTCTTTGCCTTTCTTTAGACAAGCAGCTTTGCTCCCATCCTTTTGCATGGTGCTTAAGTTACTTTTCTATTGCTGTAATAAAAATACAATGATCAAGGAAATCTAGATGGAAGAGTTTATTTGGAGTTTATAGTTCCAGATTGGTAGGAGTTTATCGCCATCATGATAGGCAGCATGGAATTCATGGCTTTCAACAGTAGGTGAGAGCTCATATTCCAACCACAAACAGGAAATAGAGAGTTCATGGGAAATGGTGGGCGACTTTTGAAGCCCAGCCCCATGAAACACCACCTCCAACAAGGCCACACCTCCTAATCTTTCCCAAATAGTTCCTCCAACTGTGGACCCAGTACTCAAACATAAAAACTTGTGTGGGGCTCCTCTCATTCAAACCACCACATTTTGCTCCCTGAATTGTGGCCATATCATAATGCAAAATAAATTTAGTTCAACTTCAAAAGTCCCTGTAATCTTTCACAATCTCAATACAGTGTGAAAGTCCAAAGTCTCTGCTGAGACTCAAGGAAATCTCTTAATTGCAACCCCTCATAAAAATGAAAAACCAAATCACATACTTACAACATACAATGACACTGAATATACCTTATCAACACAAAAGGGAGGAATGGATACAAAGTGAGGAAATACTGAACCAAAGCAATATCAAAACCCAGCAGGGCAAATTCCAAATCCTTTAGCCTCATGTCCAAAGTCAAGGACATACATGACCACCCCTCTGACTTTGCTGATTCAGCATACTCTCTCCCTTGGGCTGGTTCCACAATCTGTCTGCAACTCTCTTTGACAGAAGTCTCATGGCTCTGACATCTCCAACATTTTGAAGTCTCTAACACAATCCAGGTTTCACTTTCATAGCTCCATACAACAGCTTCTCAGGGCCCCCATACAGAGACTCCCCTGTTACACACCCCCAACCTCAGTGGCTCTCCTTAAGTATTGAAAAAAAAACCCACAATCCCTTTATTCATTTATCTTTCATCACTCTAAAGCCAGAACCACATGAACTATACCATCAAGTCTGGCTACCCTCTGATTCACATTTTCAGCTGCCTTTGTTTGTTATTTTTTAAAAGCACAAAATTCCTTAGGCCTTTTCCTTTCCTAATTTGGAAACTTAGTTGGGTGGGGGTCTTGCCCTGAAGGTACCCCTCCTTTAACTCCAGTGGGAACCAGGCCTCTTATAATTCTGTTTCAGGAGAAGCCTTGGCAACAATGACAAATTTTCTGGTGCTTTTCTCTCTTCAAACTGTGCACTTTGTACTTCTCTGTACCTTACTTGCTCTTTGTCATTGCATACCTCCATAATGGTGATTACTAATAACCTCAGAACAGAGTCAATCTTAGGCTGCCTCGAAATCTCTTCCACCAAAGAACTTTAGTCCATTGTTTTTTAACTTGGCCTCAGGAAAGTTATTAGGATGAAAGCAGATACCAGCCACATTCCTTGCCAAAATGCCACAAGAACAGGTTTCTAGCCCAGTTGCTAAAATTGTTCCTCTCTGAACCTATGGGGGCCATTCTCATCGAAATCACCATACATGGCAAGTTTCTGCAAATGGGAAACAGGAAAGTAAAAGAAGGAGAAAGATAAAGTTGAGTAATGAGATTATTGAAAAGGGTTAGCCATAACTGAATTTTGAAATGTTATAAAACTAATTATATTTAAAGCAAAAATACCACCAACTTCAAAAACCTGCAGAGTGGCTCTTTCCTACCCCTTCCTCCAATTACATTTTCTTCTGTCTAGTTGAAGGAACCATTCTAAAGGAAACATGCACCTCCCCCCTCCCCCGCCTCTCTCTCTCTCTCACACACACACACACATGCACACAGAAGGTGGAGGTGCTTAGCTGTACAATTTCCTTGGTTCAAGCTGCTTGCCAGGTATAAGACACAATATAAATCCTCAAAACCTTCACCCATGTGTCATTGTATATGTGAGCAGATAAGTAAGCATGTTCATGCATGTGTGTGCAAATATATATCCATGTGTATATGGAGGCCAGAGGTCAGCCTTCAGTGTTGCACCTCAGGAGCTGATCACCTCACATCTTTTGAGAAAGTGCTATGGTTAGATGCTTGGGTTTTACATGGGTTTTGTCTGATGGAACTGAGATCCTATGCTTGTGCAAGACACACTTAATCAGCATCCTGTCTCCCCAGCCCCAAATGTCTGTCGTTTTTACTCAAGTCAGTATGTGTGTCCTCATAAGATTCTAATTTCTTGAATCAACACAGGAGCCAGATATTTGTGCAGACTATCTCTAGAGCATCTCACCCACACTTCAAACTTGGTTATAAATAGAAGATCATTTGAGCTCAGCTACTGCAACTTACCCGAAATGAGAGGTCTTTGGAGCCAGAAGCAGGTCATGAACTTTGACAATTCCTTTGATCTCCAACCACTCTTTGAAGGGTTCCATTTCATTGGAACATGGACCCACACTGAAAAGCACGTGGCATCATCTGAACGCTTTGATCGGGCCTGTGGGTAGAAGAGGTGAGGTACTTTTATTCTTCTACTCGAACCTATGTGAGAAGTCAAGGAATTTTCACGACAACCCTTACAGTGACTTCCATCACCCTTCTAGCCTGGTTGCTCTCCTTGATTTACACTGTTAGATTTTATCACTATGACCAGTAATTTAGTCACTCAGTGAATATTCACTTGATCAATGCATAAATGAACATGTTCTTCAACTTCTGGTCCTGGGACAGATCTTTGACATTGGAACAGATTGGAATTCTAGATCACATGGCTCTGCATACCTTGTATAAGATTTATACTTTAAGTTATAGTCCAGAAGTTCTGCGGTGTTTCAGAGATTACAGAACTTGGTTCCAAACTAGTTAATTTATGGCTGGCTTTTCTTGATATTACCTCCATTGATCACCTATAGCCTCTGGAAATTATCATGCATTTCACAAGAACTTCAACAAACGTTATAGGTAATCATTTCTGAGGCAATTTCTCAAGCATGTGGTCAAGTTATTTTTAGATTTTATGAGTGTTCTTCTTTCTTGCTCACTTGAGTTCTAATGAAAACTTAGTATTGCCCACATATCACTGCTCTCTGTTGGAAGTGAGAGTTTTTAGTTCTCTCCCAAATGTAAACTAACATTAAAATCTACTCAAAGAAGAAATATCAATAGCCTTGATAATATATCAAATCTATTAAATGATCTGAAATTATATTAACCCATGTAGTAACAAACCCAGCAACAAAAAATAGAGTTCATCAACAAAATATAAGATATTGTTTTCATTTTACTGCTGTGGTGGTAACACAGGAGTTATATCAAATAATGTGGCAAAGCTAGGAATTATTTATTAGCATATTGCCTTCCATAAATGTAAATGAATGCTTTAATATCTAAGTTTGTTTGTTGAATGCAATTCCAGAAATTTGATCTATTTCACAAAGCTATGCGTTTCTGGCCAGTTTCTGTCCCCCAAATATACTTTGACATTTGGTAGAATAGTATTTCATTGAGTCTTTTCCATTTAAATTTATTTCCAAACATAATAACTTTGTTTTGGATTAAAATTTAAGGAAAGTACTTCAAAGGACAAAAACCTTTTGGAATGTGTATGTCTTATTAATTGCTTACAAAATGACTCATCCACACTCTCTCACAACTTGCAGGTTAATTCCTTAAATCAGTTCTTCTCACAATATCACCTCAAGCACGAAATCCAGTGTCCAAGAAGCTGATATTTACACAATGTTTGTTGCTTTCTACAATCCAGCCTAAGCGATCAGTCTTGCAGTTCTATGTTCAGTATTCTGACTTCTGAACATTGACACATGCATTTCCCTCAGCCTTAAGCCTCTTCCTTTCTGCTCCTTTGTCTTAACACTACTCAAACTCCTAGACCCATCCTAAACCCAGCCCATGGACTGGGCATCCCAGCATCCTGTAAATGCTCAAATGGTCGGAACCATTTTAGTACTTACACAAAATTCCCAAGGTTATTGGTTAAATGTTATAGGTATCTAGCTGGAGTCCTCCCAAGTCACTGCCCACACTATTAAGGCAGAGTCTTTTATTTAAATACAAGGCTCACCAATATGGATAGTGAGGCAAGCCAAACTGCTTTGATGATTCTCTTGTCTACCATCTGAACACAAGAATTACAGGCGGGCCTCCAAGCCTGCTCTGCATTTATGTGGGATCTGGGGATCCAAACTCCAGTCCTCATGCTCGTACAGCAAATGCTTTATCCACTGAGAAATGTTCCCGGGCCTAGAGTATATACACACACACACACACACACACACACACAGAGAGAGAGAGAGAGAGAGAGAGAGAGAGAGAGAGAGAGAGAGAGAGAGAGAGGTGCATGCATGAGACATCATGCATGTGGAGAGGGTCAGAGAATCATTTAGGAATTTGGCCTACCTCAGATTCCAGGGACCTAACTCAGATCTCCAGTCTCGTACAATCAGTGCTCTTACCCAACAGGCCCTTATCTTAATAATTTTTAATGACTGTATGTTTCATGAATCTTAGAAATAATCTGTATTTACTTTCCTGTGGGCTGTGGCTATAACACATACACACACATACACACACACACACACACACACACACACACACACAAACTCACTCGAGCCGTCTACAACATGACCAACACTTGCATTTTGCTCTCAAGGACCTTAGAATCTCACTGAAAATTTGAAACGTAAAAAAATGAGTTTATGTAATGTTAACTAGTGACCACAGTTTTAACAGCAGTTTAAGTCAATAATATAGGAGATGCAATAATCCCTAACATGCTCAGGAAAATGTACTAACATTAATTAATATGAAAATTCTCAAAAGGAAAGTGATTTTAGGCCAGTGTGTCTCATAGATAGGGGTCATTTCTATGGGGAGATGGAGGAACCATTGAAGAAAGTACCTGTGGTTGTTTCAATGGAATGTGGGATCTCATGGATACTTTGAATATCTGATTGTGGTTGGCAAGGTACCAACCAATGAGACACTCACTAAAACAGTCAAAGTATATATATAAAAAAAGGAACCATTGACTAAAATCTCAACACTATGTATTTTACAGTCAGTTTATTTTCAAAAAATAATACAGTAATCATTACAGTATACTAAAACTGAAATTTAACTTAGTGTTTAAGTAATTTTGAATGTGCTGATTGGTGAATAAAAATAATAGGTCACCCAAGTGTCACAGCTGTGAGTCATGTAGAACCTGAGGACCAGCTGCCTAGATTTCATCCCAGCTCTGATGATTCCCATCAACAGACAATACTCTCTGCCTCAGTTTTCTGGTCTGTGAAATTTAGATGCTGCTATAATCTCTTTCTTATAGAATTTCTGTTGAAATTAAGGTGTTGAAACATATAAAACATGTTAGTAGTGTTTAGCAATGCAACATTTTATATAGATATCATCCATTTTATTGAAAATGTTGATTACTTGATATATCATTTAAATTTATCAATTAATCTTGTGTTAAATTCCTAAAAGCAACAGTAATAAGTATAGTCTTTCAGATTTGAAATCATGAAATGTTAGTTTGTCATGTGCCAGTGACAATATTAGATCTGCTCTATGGTAACTCATTGACGAGTTGTAACCTTTGGATCACATCTTTAGGCAAATACATGGTCTGTGATCTAAGAGTGCTGAAAAGGTGGAAATCAGACCCAGACTTCAGCCTTTTTCAAAATGTGTCCAACCAAATGCTGAATGAGTGCTGGCACCATGTATCATCCAATGAGACCTGTCAACACCCTTAGTAACATAAAGCTGTACTTCCATGACTACAGAGAAGCTGGCTAGCTCTCTGCACATTCTAAATAAACATACAAAAGGCTAACACAGCACCTTGCCCAATGCACACACTCAGTGACTGTTTGCTGAATGGATAAAAACAGGCTTAAGCCATTAGAGTAACTATTAGGCTTCAATTGCTCCCTGGGCAGCCTTTTCTCCTCCTAAATATCATGTTTCATCATGTGAAAGCAGGCCTCCAAATGATAACAAAAACATGGTTTTTAAAAAACCTTTGAAAACAGTACCCTGGTTTGTTGGAAAGCAGAAAGTGTTGTTTTAATTTGTGTTCTTAGACTATCTCACAGTGGTTCTTTGTATGTATTTTGCAATCTGTATGGTCTAATTTTTACATAGTCCAGATAGTTCCAGTTAAAATTTCCACTTACCATGAATTAATTTGAGTGAGTTTATTTTAAGGATGAAATTAGCTATTGAATTTGTAGAAACAATTTCTTAATTGATTTGGATGTTGCAACTATATTTTTGAAAGGCCATAAATGTCAGTCTTATGCATTAGACTTGAAGTTGGTTCTACTAGATTTTATTTTATCTCTGAACCCATTTTAAGTTAAACAGTAAGTATCCAAACAATCAACAATAAGTAGCGAAACCATCTATTGAACTTATATCTCTGAGTATTTCATATTAATTAATTCATTTATCATCACAAACCTTTGTTGTGGGATAATCTTTTAGTACACTGTGAAGATGTATTGTTTCAACTGATGTAATAAGAAGCTGAATGGCCAATAGCTAGGCAGGAGAGAATAGGCGGGACTTCTGGGCTGAGAGAGGAAGTCAGAGGGATGAATCTAGGCACATAGGGATTTGTCATAAAGATGCAGAGAAAACAGAATATGCAGTATGGAGATGAAGTAACAATCCACATGGCAGAACATAGATTAAAAATGTGGGTTAATCTAAGTTATAAGAACTAGTTGGAAACAAGGTTATAAGCTAAAGGCCAAGCTTTCATAACTGATAGTAAGTCTCCATATCATTATTTGTGGGTTGGCTAAGAAGAAAGTACTACTACAAATCTTCATTCCATTAACTCACTTATATAAATTGATTCCTTTTATCCTTACAGTAGGTGTATTATTGCCCTCATCATGTTACAGCTAGGAAAGCTACCTGTCATCAGGTAAGGTGCAGCTAGCACTGGGTGTAAAACCTTTGCCCTGTGTAGATACTGCCTTAAGAAAAGTACCTGAGATAGGACAAAGTTAGAGTGAGTCCAAGGTCAGTCTGTAAATGACCCATGGAGGAGAAGAACACGATCCAGGCTTCATCATCACTAAGCTGATTCTATCAGCTGCAAGTCCCTGGAGTTCTTACAGGAAGGCACTACCTATATGCTGAGCCATGACAAGTCTGGGGTTCTTAGGCCAGCCCTCATATCTAATGGATGGCACTTAGCCATTTTTCAGGCCCAAGGCAAACTGCTTATTATTCAACAAGCAATCACCAAAGATTTCTTTAGCCCACATCCTGCCAGGTGCTGAGGATACCACAATAAACCACAAAGATTCTCATGCCATGAGACCTTATAGCATTCTTTTGAACACAGATGTAGGCATCAACAATGTAAATATTGATGCTTTAAGTTCTGTCTCCATTTATATTATCCTGAGGCTGGATATAAGATTTCTAAGACAGGGCCAACTGTTTGTACTTACCTATACCTGCCTGAATCAGCTGCCTTCTCCTTGATCTTTTCCCTTTCTACAGTGATGCAGCCAATGAATAGCACCTTACACTTGTTAGACTGGTGATATAGGCAAAGAACCCCAGGAGAATCTAAGAGTTCATAGAGAAGAGAGATAGTTGACCTATTACTTCTCTACCAAGAGGGAGAGCAAAATTTTATGCTCTCTAATGTTTATTTATGGCTTCTTTATCATGTGTCCATAGGTATATGGATTAATGTCTGAGACTTCAATTTTATCAATCAATGTGCCTGGTTTTGAGTCAATACTACACTGTTGTTATTACTAGCTCTATAGTACAACTTGAAATCAGAAATAGTGATACCTCCAGCAGTTTTTCAGGATTATTTTCTCTATCCTGTAGTGTGTGTGTGTGTGTGTGTGTGTGTGTGTGTGTGTGTGTGTGTGTATGTTTCTATGTGAATCTGGAAATTGTCCTTTCAAGGTCTATGTTTGCTTGGGAGAGCAGGCCCTGCACCTCACCAGGGCAGCACAATAGAGCCGACCCTGTTAGCAGAGGTGTGGGTGAGCCAGCACTGAAAGTGTGAGCATGGGAAAGTTATCTCCATTTCTCATCTGTCTTGTGGTGGCATGGGTGAGGGAAAGAGGCCCTCCCAATGCCTGAGGCAGGTGAGAGAGCTGGCGTTGACTCCCACCACCTGCAACACTTGAGAGAGCAGACCCTGCACCTCACCTGAGTACTGCCTGAAACAGATGAAAGAGCAGACCCTTCCCCTTAGCAGCTGCAGCATTCAGAAAATAGGCCCTGTCCCTCAACTAGGTAGTGCAGCAGAGCTCCCAGTGATCAGAGGTGAGGGTGACCCAACTTCCATGTTATAAGCAAAGGAGAGCTCTCCCCACTCCTCATCAGACATGTGGTATCATGGGCAGAGGAGATATGCCCTCTCCCTGCCTCCCATCCATCAATGCCTGAGACAGGTGGAGCTGACCCTGGGGTCATAGAGTGGGAAGACTAACCCTACCCCTTACCAGCTACAGCACTCAGAAGAGTGGCCCCTGTATCTCACTTGGACAACACAATAGAGCTGGCCCTAATGGTATAGATTTCAGAGAGCTGACCTGCGGCATGAAAGCAGGAGAACTGGCTCCACCCCTTGCTTATTGCTGCAAGAGGAGAATAAGCCAGGGCAATGTGGAAGAGCCCACACTGAAGGTGAGCATGGTGGATAACTGGTAGGCTGACCAACCCTGCAAACAGCCAGAACTAGGGCTGATAAGTTGGCCCACCCCAACATCCACTCCATCTATGATCTACCAGAGCATGTGAAGGGACTAGTCCTGCAGATCCAAAGCTGCAGGATCTCTACAACACAGGGCAACAACAGGATATCCAAGAAGAGTCCTAGCGAGGGCCCAGCATCTATAGTGTAGAAGAAACCAGAGGCCTCCAACCACACCAATGACTCTTTGCAATGAACACTGTTGCAAGTCATAATAGATGGACAAAGGGAGTTACTATATGACTCACTGTGTCACACTGTTGCTACTATGGTGAGATTTTTTATTTTTCCTTTTTTCCCCCTTTTTCTCTAAAATTTGTTTTATTGGGGGTGAATACAGGGACAGAGGGTGGATATGAAGTGATAGGGAAAATGAATGGGATCAAGATACATGATGTAAAAGACCCATAGAATAAATAAAAAGAAAAAAAGATGTGTGTTGGAATTTTGATGGAGTCTATAGATTTGCATTGAGTCTATAGATTGCTTTTGGTAGGATGGCCATTTTTACTATACTAATCCTACCAATCTGTGAGCATAGGAGATCTTTCCATCTTCTGATATCTTCTTCAGTTTTTTCCTCAGTGTCTTAAAGTTTTTATCACACAAGTCTTTCACTTGTTTTTAGAATTACTCCAAGATATTTTATATTACTTAAGGCCATTGAGAAAGGTGTTATTTCCTTGATTTCTTTCTGAGTTGGTCATTTATATATAGAAGGACTACTAAATTTTGTGAGTTAATTTTGTGTCCAGCTACTTTGCTGAAAGTGTTTATCAGCTGGAAGAGTTCCCTGGTGAAACTTTTATGGTCACTTATATATACTATCGTATCTTCTGCCATAAAGATGCTGTGACCTTTCTGAACCAATACAACATGGCAAGGAATTGAAATATGTCCCAGTGTTAGCATCCAACCTCACAATGGGTTCAGAACCAATACAGATGGACTTAAAGGTTTGAGAAGCAGTGTGTAAAGTGTCTAATTTTGTTAGTGTATATATGAATTGCTCATGCCATCTGGAGGATTTTCATCATATTGTTTGCTTTCCCTAAATTCATGTATACCATTCTATTGTCAATTTATTAAAAACTGTTGTTTTCCAAAAAAAAAAGATACTGTGACTTCTGCATTTACAATGTAAATAGATTTTAATGGGAGAGGGGTAACTATAATCATAATACATTATATAAAAACAATCTATCTTCAGTAAAAGAACAATGGAAAAAATACTAAGGTGAGAGACAGAGGAAGGCACTTGAGGTGTGTCTCTGGCCTCCATATGCACACACATACACACATCTGTACACACACATGTTTAAGAAAGGAGATGAGAGACAGCCACATATCTATATTAAATTGTTAATAAGTCAACATGAC
Source organism: Onychomys torridus (assembly GCF_903995425.1). Classification (NCBI taxonomy): domain Eukaryota; kingdom Metazoa; phylum Chordata; class Mammalia; order Rodentia; family Cricetidae; genus Onychomys; species Onychomys torridus. The sequence goes on from NC_050445.1 coordinate 62,605,998, forward strand.
ATATATAGTGAAAACTAAAAACAACTCTAAGAGCAAATAAAGATGATGTAACTACGTGGAGAGTCAAATCTGTCTACAAAATGGACGTGTACAGCACTACAGCCTCATTATTTTTAAGTCAATTCTGTGATCTTCAAGTTGGTGTTTAGCTTCTTTGCAATCCTAATCAAAATCTCAGTGGGCTTTTCACCAGTAATTGGCCAACTCATTCTACAGTTCTTACAGAGGTGTGTTTGAGCTAGAACCAAAATAAACTTGAGAAAGGAAGATGCAAAAGAAGATGTGTCTGTCTTCCACACTTATAATGAAGCAATAGTAATCAGGGCCATGTGGAGTCACGACAGACAGAAAAAAAATCAATTGGTGAGAATGGAGAGTTCAGAAATAAACTCACACGTACATGGACAATTGATTTTTGACAAAGGTGCAAAAGAAATCCAATGAAGGAAAGATGATGCTTTCGGAAAATGAGCTAGTATGTTTGGACCTCTACATACAAAAGTAAACTTCAATCACGTGACTTTAGAAATTAGGTTAAGGACCTAAACTAAGCCTAGATGATAAAACTTCTACAAGGAAATGTGGAAGAAAAACTTAATGTCCTTGGGGAAGACTTCTTTTCTTTTTTAAGGAAAAAATACTTTATTCTGGCTTATATTCCAAGGGGACAGAGTCCACAAAAGTGAGGAAGACACTGAGTAGGCCACAGGAAGCTGTCCGATCATGTACACAGGAAGATTCTTTAAACATACCTGTTGTTCATATACATGGGGCCAGATGAAAATTATAAGCTTCTCTTTAAAAACAACTTTTAGAAATAAGAACATTGATCATAAGCTGGCAGAAATATTTTAATATTATACATCTGGTAAAGAATTTATACACAAAATAAATGAAAACCTCTCCAGTTATTATAAAGGAGAAATCATGCCAGCCAATAAAGAAGTTGGGCAAATTCTTCACTGGAGACATATGAATAGTAAGTGCTCCCATAAAATTCGTTCAAAAGCATCAGTCACAGGGGATTGATTAATTAAGTACATGAAGTTCTAGAATAAGGAAGCATTTTAAGTGTGACTCTACCACTTCCTAGCTTGGAAGTAGAACAACAGAAACTCTCATCTACTCTTGGTGGGAAAGCACACTAAAACAAAAGGCATTCAGAAATTTTTTAAAAGACTAAATACACATCTAGTACATGTCCCATGTTTCCCTGACATCCAAAGGGAGAAAAGATAATAAATCTACACAAAGATTGTTAGTGAAATACCACTCAGCCATATGGATCCACATACAGGATGACTGCAGTGGCTGCTGGTAAGCCTGGCTACCTCAGTCTCCCCAGTAACTGGGGACATTTGAGGATTCAGGATTCCTCATGTATGAGCTTGCACAGACTCATGGCTGCCACAACCCGCAGGGTGAAGAGCAGACTGGTGGAAAGGAATCTCTGTTCACGATGCTCCACTATGTGCCAGAGGACTATCTGAGATACAGAGGAGGAGAAAATGGTGATACAGCTTTTACACTCAGAAAAAAAAATTACAAAGACCATCCATCCATCCTATGAATGACATTTAGACAAGTATTCTGCTGCATCATCCCAAATAAGAAAGTGCTCTGGCCATGCTGGTTAGAGGCAGGAGGAGATATCCTTAGGAGGAAAGAGAATCTATAGCAACTTTTAAGGAAATGTAGATTCTAAGAGAGAAAGAGATGAGGAGAAAGAATCAAACATGTTATGCAAAGTCCCAGGGTATCCATGTGAGCATGAATATATATTTATGTTGAACTAGAACACCCACATGTTGGTCTTAATGGGAATAGAGGAAGATGGTCAGCTCATGATAAGGCTTATTGCAGGGAAGGGTAAGCTAAGGTTTAAGGGGTGCTGATGACCAAGGGTCTAGAAGAGCATAGGAATGACCTGACACACAGTAAGGGACCGGCATTGATTATAACCAAGGAGCCAAATGATCCAAGGAGCATGTTAGAAAAATTAGAAATACATTTATGTACATGATAACCTAGAGAGGCATGTCCCAGCTCTGTGAAAGCACACTGAAAGCTGAAACATTTTTGTAATACCTGTAGAGCTAAATTGCAGTCCTGACAATGTATCATTTTCCTTCTTTCTTCTCAAAAGAACGCTAATGTGCTAAAATGGTTGCAGAATGCCCTTCCCCTCACTCTTCAAGAGTGAAGACTCATTCTGCCATTTTCATCTGAGGAGCATAGTGCTTCACGGCTTCTCTGTGAAACTGGGTACCCCTTATTTTCAGCTGATTGATTAAAAATCATTGCTATTTTTGTGACTTAAGTTTTAGGATGGAGAAATTGAGGAGGGTTCATTTCCCAAGAAGTCCAAGGAGTGAGAGTTGGAGGCTAAACCTTTAAGGTTAGAGGAAGCTGTGTTACCTGATGAAGATAATGGAATGACTTAATAGCTTTCCCCAGTGGATGCGGACTTGTCTCAGGATTATCTCACTATGTTTTGCTCCCTAATAGAGGTGATACATGAATGAGTATGTCATCACAGTAAAGAATGTTCTATCTCCAACCTTCCCACCTATAATAAACACATAGTTTTGAACCATGATGCCAAGGAATGCCACCAAAATAATTGTTTTACTTTAGGTGGTAATGCTGAGGTCATTTATTAAAAATTAAAATTACATTTTTCCAAATCATTTTGTGGTGGTCCAATTTTGATTTAGGTGTGTCTCAATCATGTGATATGCAGAAGAGGTAGAGGTCTAGGGAATGTTGGGTTATATATTCAGGTTTTATTGTTTTCTTACCTTAATTGACAAATAATTAAAAATGTATTCAATATGGATTTTATATATACGTGTGTGTGTGTGAACATTTTGAAATAATTAAATTAACACACTCGCTATCTAACATACTTATCCTTTCTGATGGAAAGAACATTTAAAAACTATCCTCACGGCAGTCTGCAGACATGCATCATCACATCATGACAAATAGTTGCTGGACTGGGTAGGAGATCTCCAGACCTTCTCCTGCCCAAAGGAAATCACTCCCCAAACATCTCCCATTCCTGCCCTGTCCTGACCCTGAGAGCTCAGTGTTCTACTGGTTGATACTCTGAGTTCACTGTTTTAGATTCCACATTGCTGTGCAATCACGTACTATCTGTGCTTGGCTTTTTCCATTTTGCACAGTGTGTTGTTTACTGATATTATGGCAAAGCATAGAATTTATGTCCTTTTAACAGCTGCATAGTGTTCTGTGGTGTATTTGCATCATATTTTTCTCCACTTACCTACTGATTGCTTGCCAGTAAATTCTGTAATTTGGCTTCGTGAGGAATGCTATAAAGCATGACGGAGTGCAGACATCTCCTCAACATACTGACTTCCAATTCCTTTGACCACGTGGACTTGCTGGAATGTGTGGTCATTCTCTGTTCAATTTTGGGAGGAACCTCCAGATTGTTTTCCACAATGATTTTCCTAATTTATGTTTTCACCAAGCATGTTTATGTGAGAGTTCACTTTTGGCTATACCCTTGTATCATTTGTTGTTGTTGTGTGATGAAAGCCATTTTTGAGGGTGTGATCTCTCATTGTGACTTGAACGTCATTTTTGATGATCAGTGATGATTACACTCTATTGTGTAGCTGCTGACCTGTAGCATGCATCTATCTGCTGGAGAAATGTCCACTCAGCTGTTGGCCTACATTTATAATTGGACGGTTTGTTTTCTTACTGGTCTGAGTACTTTATGTATTTTAGATATCTACTTCCCATCTGACAGATGGCTTATGTCTTTCCTGGGCTTCTGAATGTGCTTCCTTCGCTCTATTTCTTGTTGTTGTTGCTGCTGTTTGTTTTGTCTGTGCAGAAGATTATTTAGTTAGCTATGAACCTATTTGTCTTTGTTTGTTTGTGAGGGTTTATGGGTGTGCACACTTCAATCTAAGGAATTTTTGCTAAGACAAATGTTTCTGTATGTTTTCTTCTAGCAGTTTTGTAGTTCCTAGGTCTTATGTTCAGCTCTTTGACCCACTGTTAGTTGGTTTTTGTACATGGACTAAAATGAATGCCCAGCTGGCTTGTCTGTGTGTAGAGAGCTCTGCTATCACCAGTCACTAGGAAGGTCAACCTTTCTCCACCCTGTGGTTTTGACCATTGCTGAAGACCAGGTAGCCAGAATAGAGAAGCTTATTTCTGGACTTCCTCAATTCCATTGGTCCACTTGTTCATTTTATTTCTATGGCGTGCCATGCTATTTTGACAACCCTAGCTTTGCAGTATATTTTGGAATAGATTGTCTGATGCCTCCAGCTGTGTTCAGGGCCTTTTGTGTTCTGTACACATTCTCAGTTTGTGAAAAATGTCATTGAAATTTTGACTGCCCTTTCTCTGGAGGTATAGATTGCTTGAGGCGGTAGAGTCATTTTTTACAATATCCCTTTTGATTTTCTCACTTAAGACACAGAATTTACCATGTAATGACTGGCAATCCAATGAGGCAAGCAAGTGTCAGGGACAAGCTCAGCTGCGTGAGCTTAGGACAGAAGGCAGTACCCTCAGCAAGAAGACAGTTTGGGAATTTTGAGTAGCAGTTGAATTCTGTCACTCAGGTTTGTCTGACAGTTCAGTATTACCCTCTGAATTGATTCTTAAAAGGTGAATGGTTTTTAAACTCCCCTTCTGTTTTCAACATGGGTGTAGCCACATGGCTCTGCAACTGTTCATCAGGGGGTAACCAAGGTCTTCTCCAACTGTCCCTGACCAGGAGCTTCCCAAAAAGAAGTGCATAAATTGAGCTGCTTAGGTAACAGAAATACACTGCCTCACATTTTTTTAACGTTAAGACGCAAAATGAAAGTACCAAAAACCTTCATTCTTTCAGGGCTGTGACTGGAATCCATTCCAGGCCTCTCAGCTTCCCACAGAGGCAGTGCTCCTCTGCCCCAGGCCTCTTAGCTTCCTGTGGTGTGGTACTCCTCTGCTCCAGGCCTCTCAGCTTCCTGTGGTGTGGTGCTCCTCTGCTCCAGGCCTCTCAGCTTCCTGTGGTGTGGTGCTCCTCTGCTCCAGGCTTCTACAATCCCTATGTCTTCACACTATCTTCTCCATTTAGTTCTACATCCCCTTCTCTGAGGACACAGTAAGATTTGAATTAATGACCTTATCTTAATGTGATCACATGCAAAGACCTAATTTGAATAAAAGGTGATAGTCACAGCAGCAGCTAGATGTGAGGACCTCAACGTCTTTGAGAGGAACACAACTCAATGCATAACACCCACCTTGACCAGCCATACCATTCAGCACAGTACAGCCCTGGCACCAAGAAAGTTGTGTGCTCTGGGGTGAAACAAGTCAACTTGGAAGCAAAAATGTAGACTGAGGAGAAATACAACTAGTTTTTTTGTAAAGACATTGAATGGGGCTTAGTGGTCAGGTATGTGTTTAGTGCATGCACATGAGGCTCTTTGTCCAATGTCTGTCACTCCTTCCCCCAAATTATGATGGGTGGATCAAGCCTCTTTGGCTATAGAGTACTAGAACCCACTTGCTGAAAGAGTCTGCATAAAGTTTGCTGGACCTAAAATCAGTCTAAAGGGAATTCTGTTACTTTATTAACGTTCCCATTTTCCTTCTCAGAACTTGATGTGGTTTCTTTTTGAAATCTTTTGAGTTGAAGCGAAGACTCTTTGGGTAAGGTATTTGCTGTGCAAGATTGATGACCTGAGTTGTGATCTCCAGCACCCACATAAAAAAGAGGTTCACAGCATTTCTTTGACTCCCTGGAGTTCATTGATCATCTACTCCAACCAATGAACCAACTGGAGAGCTCCAGGTTTAGTGAGAGACCCTGTCTTTGGGATGGGAGGGGGATGTAGGGCTGTAGAAATGGCTCAGTAGTGAACAGAGCCTATCATCTTCCACAGCACCTGAGTTTGGTTCCCAGGATGCACTGGCAGCTCACAACCATCTAGAACTTCAGCTTTGGGGTCAAGGGGAGGGATCTGAAACCTCTGGGCTCCATGTGCTAAAAATGATGAGAACAAACCTCTTAAAAAAGTAAAACAGAGTATTAGCAGAAAACACCTGGTGTTGACCTCTGACCTCCACATGTACAAACACACACTTGTAAAAGCACTCACATACACATGTATTCACATAAGCAGTGCATATACCACACACAAAAAGATTATATAAATTAGGATAAAACAATAAAATATCTATTAAGAATATGATTGCAGGAAATTGATTTTAGTTTGGCGTGAGATTTTGTTTACGTTGAAGAAGGAAGTAGGTATTTTGAAACTGGTGAAGGCTTTTATTTTCTTTTTTATTGCCAGAAGGGTCACTATTAGGAAGTTGGTGTAATTAAATCTAATTAGTAGGAAGGAATCACTAGCAAGAAAAAAAAAGTTCTCCATAAAAAGTTTTGCAAAATCTTATGCAGCTACATGAAAGAAAATCCTCCGAGCTTAGTGTACAGCCTTCTTGTATTGGCATTGACCTTGTAACATGGGTCTGATATTCAATGCTCCCCCACAAAGCTCATGTGTGGAACAATTGCTCCACAGCTGTTGGGCCTGTCTGTAGGGAGCAGAGGCTGTAGGATGCAGGGCCTACCCACAGGAAGTAGCCCAACCTGAAAAGTTATCTTGGGGACTCAAGCATTCATCCTCTCTCTTTCTCTCTGCTTCCCAGACCCACAATATAAATAGCTTTGCTCCACCAGCCCAACCCACATGATATTTTTCTTGCCCCAGGCCCAGCAATAATAGAGTCAAGTGGCCATGGATTGAAACCTTAGGGAAAAGTTAAATTTCTCAAGACATTTTGCCACAGCAACCCTAGGCCAAAAGACATCCTTTATAAACAGAGGAACCTATTTGTAAAGCAAGATTCAGAATTTTACACAGCTAAGCACAGAAGCCAGACTGGCTGCCCATCCATGTTAGCTTGCAACTTAGATTTCTTGCACTCTAAGATCAGTTACAGAACAATTGCCCAACTGTACCACATCCTCCCGATTTCTATGAGCGCCAATAACAGCCAAGTAGAGTAACACCACGGGTGTGCCTCTTGTTTTGCTTTGTGTTGACAAAGCCTAGACTCTGGAGAAAGCATTGAGCTGCGAGTAATGGTCAAATCTTGTTGCTGCCAACTGGTCCCTTCCTCTTCACATTCTCATCCTGTTGAATTGCTGTCCTTGGCTTTGACACTTTGCCTTTCAGGCACAGCTCTCAGCATCAGGCATCCTGGTAGGGTTTGGAATGAAAGAAGAACTCACAGCAGCCAGCAAGCCCTACCCTCTCATCTCTGTGTTTCTTATTAAGAAGCAAGGCTAGGGCTGGAGAGGTGGCTCAGAGGTTAAGAGCACTGTTTGCTCTTCCAAAGGTCCTGAGTTCAATTCCCAGCAACCACATGGTGGCTCACAACCACCTGTAATGAGATCTGGTGCCCTCTTCTGACGTGCAGACAGAACACTGTATACATAATAAATGACAGCTGTCATCTTGGAGCAACAACTTTAAAAAAAAAAAAAAAAAAAAAAAAGAAGAAGAAGAAGCAAGGCTTTTCCAGGAGCCTAGTTTATCCCTTTTTGTCTAATCTCAGCCACCACCACCCCATTATAAACAAGGGACACAGAATAAGTGGCAAAAGGAGATGAGGATGGGGCATGAGCCAGGATGTCCTAACATCATGCACTTGCAGTAGCAAACAGCTAGAAACTAAGCTGCATCTTTTAAATCATTTCAACATGAAGTTTACCGTAGATGGACCCTTTTGCAATTGATCACTCTTGATTTCCATGAAAAAGACATCAAAGTTTATCTACACACTGCTAATAGGGGCCAACGTGAGCAATGGGTCACCAGAATCATGACTTTTGCTTTTTCATATAATTTCAGTCACAGCTAAGGAGCAGTCCTAAGTTTCCTTCTCATAATACTATTAGTGGGGCAGAAACGCCACCTGTATTGTAAACATAAATGTCCCTTAAGGACAGAGAACCCTTTAAATGTTTAAATGGATTCCCACGTGTCTTTTATTTATTTACTCGTGTGCTTCTGAATGTGTCATCTAACACTCCAGGGACCACCCCCAAACTCCTGAGAAGCAAAGGCTAGACCCCATCACTGTCATCACCGTAGCAACACTCATCTCCAATGACCAAGTCAAATACCACCAGCTTTGTGTAGGGAAAATAAAGGAAGCCAGACTTGGTGAATGGAACAAGTGTGAGAAGCTGGAGAGGGCAAGAGGCCACCAAGGAGACTGCTCGCCCGCCCTGGGGACAACCATAACTGTCACCCTTTGCTCCTCCAGTGACTAGAGTTCAGTCACGTGGCTTCTCGGTTCTTTCTTACCTTCCTTTTCCCATCACTGTTGCAGCTCTATACTTGGGCTCCACATAAGTGCGTGTGTGCCTAAGGATGGCTTAAGGTTCCTTTCCCAGGAGCACAGACTATGACCGCACTCCAGTGTAGGTTGTTCCTTCCACCTCAGATGTTGCCTCCCGCCCAGTCCATAGCCAGCTTCTCTCAGAGCGGCCCTCTCTGTAGCAGCCTAGCTCCACTGATCATTCACCAGCTCACAACATTCACGCTTCAGTTCCTGGATCAGTTCGTAACTCTAGTCACTTACAGTTTCCTTAAATTAGTTTGCACAAAAGTGAACTCTCCCCTCCCTCAAGGCGGCAAAACTAGGTTTGTTGTCAATACTTTTAATGTAATCTCCCCACGTGTGTGTGTGTGTGTGTGTGTGTGTGTGTGTGTGTGTGTGTGTGTGTGTGCAAACAGAGGAGCCATCTGGAGGTCAAAGAACAGCCAGGGGTCAGGGGTCAGGGGTCAGCTCTCACCTTCCACCCTGTTAAGCGAAGTTACTCTTGTTTTTGCTGATTTGCTGGGTACTCCAGGAGACCCGGCCTTCAACCTTCTAGGTGATTCTCTTGTCTCTGCTTCCACCTTGCCCTACAAATCCTGAGACTGGAGTGGCACTCCACCACAATGGGCTTTTTATATGAATTCCAGGAATCAGATTTGAGTCTTTGAGTTTGCACAGTCCTCTGAGTGTTTTGTTGTGTTGTTTTGTTTTATTTTTATTTTAAAAAACATTCTCTTAGTTGCTCTTCATTTGGGGCTCGAAAATAAGATTGCTCAGTGTGGATGCAGTTTCAGAGGTCAAGCCTAAGTTCATCCTCTGGCCCCAGTCTTGGCTCAACCAGCATTTCTCCCAAGGCCATCCTGCCTTCCTGAGGCTTCCTGGCCAAGCAATTCACCTCCTTCCCAGGATCCATATTAATAATGACTAATGGAGAATGGTGGGGTGTATCTACTATTCAAAGATATTCTATAAATATTTGCCTTAAACTAAAGTTGACTTTACCCTTAAAATCAATTTAACAACCATAATAGATAATGGAGGAAAATTTCCTGCTCAATGAGTTTAGTGATTGCACCCTTGATTTCCAGCAGATTGGGACTCCAGTATTCATGCCCCTGATTGTTAACCACCCAAAAGCCACTGTGTTTTTTGTATTTTCCTCAGTCTAGGACCATTATTTCAGTATTTTAAGAATCTGTGGTCTGAGTTCCTTACAGAAGTCTTGCTAACTGGTCACATTTTGAGAAGGACCAGAGAGCTAAACCCAACATGAAAATGAGGCCCTGGGATCCCTCACAGGCTCAGAGCTGGGAAATGGAGAACACTGAGCCACTAACCCATATCCCACAGCACAGACCCACCCACACCCGGTTCTATGTTCCCTGAATATGTAAATACATCTTTCCTGAAAGAGAGGTACAGAGAAAGAAGACACAGCCTCGGGACAAGGCTCCTTCCCAACTCGGTCAGGTTGACAGTGAAGTCAGCCTCATTTTGATATAGAAACCCCTTATCTGCCTGATTGATCCATTTTGTTTATTTGAACAAAGGGTTGTTTCATAGCCCAGGCTGGGTGCCCAGCATCTAGCCAGCTGAATGCTGAGCCTTAAGTAACAACAGTTCTAGCTGCCAATAAAATCACTACAGCCTGTAACAAAGACACAAGATTCTCCAAGGCCATTTCTACACTTTCCAAAAAAAGACCTTGCTGTAAACACAAAGTTCAGATATCAATATTAGAATTTAGGCTTTTCCTGTTCTTGTGTGTAAAATATGAAGATTTTTCTGATGCTTAAAGGATTTATCCCCCAAACTCTCAGCTGGTGATTAAAAGGCAGCATCATTTCTGCATTTAGTTCATTTCTGGGACATAGAGTTGATTTTTCTTCTCTTTATATAAGATTTACTTTGTATGTTTATTCTTATTGCTTGTTCTCATGGTAATTAAAATCAGAATGTGATTAACACAGTTTTGAAAATTGGTATTCAATGCTAGATGTTCCAACACCATATGTATGAAATATATTGAATATTAAATTATAGTGATTTTTAAAGTTTTTTTCATTATGAACACCACTTTTAACCAAACTATGAGTGTTAACACTGACATATAAACATGTTATGTAATTGACCTTTCACTAAAATAATGTAATCATGAACACCCGTGGATCTTCACAAAAATGCCACACAGCTGGCCAGCAGACTATATTGAATGTGCAAATGAATGTCGACTCTCTCAGGTCCCCACCTCTGCCCAGTGCCTTCCTTCCCAGAAGCACCTTAGCTCCTCCTCCCAGATGTGTGCCACCAGACAGCTTTGCAAAGGCATGGCAGCCATTTCTGGAGCATCAGCGTTGTGCCTGGCACCATGCTGTGCACTTGACACAGTCCCTCATCCCACTGTCATAGACTCAGAGCTGTCTTGGTCAAAGTCCCCATTTTACATCTGAGAAAGCGAATGCTTAAAAAAATAGCACATGGAACTTTACACATGGAGGCTGGGGAGACCCCTCTATGGCTGATGTGCTATCAGAGCCAGTGTGAGGACATAGGTTTGAGCCATAGAACCTGCCTAAAGTCTGGACACCATCTGACAAGTCTGTAATCCCAGTACAACTACCAGTGAGAAGGGCAGAGGCAGGAGATCCCCCAAAAAGAAACATTCCAACTATCCTGATATCCACAGTGACAGACAGCAAAAGAGAGGTCCTAATCTCAAATCAGTCGAAAGTTTTGGACATACAGGAGGTTGTCGTCTGAGGTATGCATGCATGCCATGGCAAGTGCCTACTTCACACACTCAGCCTCACCAAAGCATGCCGGGAGGTGCCCCTCACAAACAAATGAAGTGTTTTAAATCTGTACACTGAGGGGGACACTCTGGTCTCCAGGCATGCGCCCGCTGTCTCTTTGTTTCTCTTTCACTACCTGCCCACTCTGGTCTCCTAGTGGGGGTGTAAGTCCGCAGAAATGGATCTGCTTGCACTCTTGCACAAGACATGCTGTTTTTAATAACTCGTTTGTTTCTTTTCTCATAATGAAATAGTTCTTTTTCTTAGCCCGGCAGGAAGCAACATCACAGGACCTTTGTGGTCCCCTCTGTCCCTCAAGAACAGGGAGGTCCACAAAAAAAGGTCACAGAAAGCAAATATCTAGAGCAGTAGAGGAATGCAGTGACACTGGAGAAAACATGCCCCTTTGTGAGGGGAAATGGAAACTTGGAGACAGGGTGACCATACTACGCTTTCCCCCAAACCCAAACTACAAATAGAATATCTTTGTTTACCTTCAATAAAAAATAAGTGTATATGGTCTAATCATTTATTCCCTTTAGGTATATAGGAATAGCATCAGCCACCATGGAGCCTTGAGTGTTTATTGAACTCTTTCCAGGCTTTTGCGTTTATTGAACCCTGTGCCCTCTGTGGGGTTCAGACCTGGTGGGTTTTCCTTTGGCCCCAAGCCCAGCTTTAACAAACTCCACAGAATCTCTCCTTCCCAAGACTCTGGCACTTCCAGCAGAACCCGGCTCCCTTGCGGTTGTAAAGATACACTCGAGAGCCATGAGCATTAGTTTCTGAACCAGTACAAATGTCCACCACCTACACTGGGCCCAGTGACGGGAACGAGAAGCTCCTCTCACCCCCCCCCCCAACATCCCTTCCTCTTCTATGTAGCGGTCAGGGACAGAAGACATAGGAAAGAGAATGTGGTGTTTTGCTTACCAGTGGCCATCATGATTTCTGCCCTTGGCCAGGTGGGCTTCCAAAGTGCTGAATCCCTTGGGAGACATCTGATCATTCTCTGGCTCTTCACTGCGTGGCCACCCAGAACAGAAGTCAGTCCCTGTGGGCCTCTCCCACTCTCCCTCAGATCTCACTCAGATATATTCCAGCCTGCAGATTTTTGCTGCTGGGTCTCTCCTCTTGGTGACTCCCAGTGAGAGTGTGCTTCCACACTTAGAGTTCAAGTTTAGTGCCGTCCATGCCATTCCCTGGCCCTACAGATGACTCTTGTGCCCTTTTTCTGCCAGGCAGGGGGAATGAACTGCCTGCTTCGGCTGTTCATTTTCTACACCCCAAGTTTTTTTAAATTTCTTTTCCACTTCTCAAATAGGCAAAGAGAGAGAGAGAGAGAGAGAGAGAGAGAGAGAGAGAGAGAGAGAGAACAGTTTGGCAGGCCCATTGCACAAATAGCCACCCAACTGAAAAATGAGATTCCAGGCTTGACTTCTTACACACAAATCTAATCTCTACCCATCTTCCTCTTGTCATTGCCTTGGTGCTCAAAGGAGCCAAAGAAAAAGACACACAACTCTTTCTGCAGCTGTGACTTATGCTCAACAGTCCCTCGAGGATTAGAGGCCAGGGAGTGATAAGTGCAACAGCAGAATGGACTTGCCTCTTAATAAACCCTGGTTGTTCCAATCTCTGTGTTGCAATAGAAAAGATCTCCATACACAATGGACTATTCGGCCTTAAGAGGGGAAACTGGAGACAGGCACAATGGCTCAGCAGGTAAAGGTTGAGAGACCTTGACAAGCTGGGTTCAGTCCCTAGGATCCACATAGTAGACAGACAGAACCAACTCCCACAAGTTGTCCACTGACCTACACACACACACACACACACACACACACACACACACACACACACATGCTATGCCACATGGGCACCCACACATACATATACATACATGCATACATCCATATAATTTTTAGAGAAATTTAGGTATTTGTGATGACATGCATAGGACATTTACTAAATGAAATAAACCAGTCACAGAAAGGCAGCTGCCACTATCCTTGCACTCACATGTGGCCTCAAAGACAATGGCACTCAGATGTTTTGTGGATATTTTCTCATTTACTCCTCCAACATACCTACATGTTATCATCTCACTTAACAGAGGACATGAAATAAAGCACACAGAGGGTCAGCAAACTGCCAAAGCCACAGCCAAGTCTGTATATGCTACAGGAGTGAGTGCAGAGGGCAGGAGAATTCCATAACTTCACGTCATGTTTGGTATGTGACAGAGCTCAACAAATGTCTAGTAGATAAACCAGCCATGGAAATGAATAGCTCAAGGTCATGCTTAGGAGTGGTGGACTGGGATTTAAATCCACTGCCTTTGAATGGTCAGTGAAGTCCTCACATCAATGCTGATGATTACATCATCCAGTCAGTGCAGCATCTTACAGATTTTCCATATTGGAATCTAACCATGAGATGGCTCCATCCTCACACGTTATAGCAATTAGCAGGTCCCCAGCCCGGTGTGAGTGCATCCTGCCTGGACTTGACATTTTGTAGTTGGCGTTTTTCTGTGGCATAATCCTTTACGTTCACCAAGATCATTCTCTTCTAAACTCTTCCATTTTTAGTTATTTGAGAAGCAACAAATATGACATTTTATAATTGTCGTAGATTTTTACATGATTCCTCCACCATATAAAAAGTAGTTCGTCTCATTTAGGCACTAAACACATAGAATATGCCTGATACTATGGGTGGATGGATGGATGGATGGATGGATGGATGGATGGATAGAAGGACAGATGTGAATGAAATGAATTTTTAATTTCAAGTGGTTGACACCATGTAGGTGGATCTTGGTTAATGGTAGTTTCAAAACTAAAAAAAGTGACCAAGTCTTGGAAGCTCAGTTTAATGACTTTGAAACAAGAAGCCAGGCCTTGTATAAGCATAAGGAATGTCTGAAAAACTCTCTTTGCAAATATTTCTTTTGGAAGTAAAAGAAAAACAGTGCTGGTGCTTGCTTGCACTGTTATTAAAAAGCAATCAACATGGGTAGGTTTGGGTTTGTGGCTGGGTCAAGGTGGTACCCTAAGAAGCCAGAAGACTCAGGAAAGGGGTGGAGATGTGTGCAGGGCCTAAAGACAAAGGCCAAGTTTTCTCTCCACTTTGCTGGTACTAGCTGAATCCCAAGTGTGCTTTTCTTCTTTGCCCCAGCTACAATGAACAGGTAAGGAGGACTGTGGCTGCAAAGACTCTCATTTCCAATCTGTGGCAGGGGTAGGATGGAGGGACAGGAGATTAATGGCTGGTCCCTCCTGGCTCCACCCCGAAGCTCCACAGTTTGAGTTCCTCAGACACAAACTAAATGAAAATAGCAATAACCTTCTGACATGTGGCCCTAGATAGCAAGATTGCAATTGTCCAGAGGTATGGCAGCCTCCAGTAATAATTTTAAAATGAGCCAAGAAGTGTGGAAGAACAGTGCTCACAGTTGGTGTGGAGGGGAGGGGCAGAGGAGAAACAGGGGCATGGCATCCCAGCACCACACAATGTCCCTGTCTGAGTAGAAAGCAGCCTGGATGTTTGTTCTTGGCATTGACCAAAGTCTCTCATAAGTTTCTGGCTACTTCCCAGACAGAACGACATGTTCCATGCTGAGAAGCTAAAGGACTTAAAAACATGTTTGCTTGTTCAGCCACCAAACAAAGTTGCTGCTTGTCCTATCGGCCTCTCTGAGGTGTCAGGAAGAGGGTTCTAGCTTCAGACCTGCCCAGCAAGTCCCAACAATTACGTCTTCCAAGGCATATTACTGGTAGTATGGTTGTGACACTCTTATAATTAAGGCAGAAATAATTTTTTAGGGAGCTCGAATGTTCCTGTAAATCATGGTTCAAAAATACTCCCTTACAAAGAGTAAATATAGATGTGGTCCCAGCTAACCTCTGTTACCGTCACAGAGGCAGCCTTTAGAAACTTGCACCTGTTTCTCCAGTGAGCTCCTCTGGCTGGGCATGATTACTCACCCTGTGGGAGCTAAGATAACACAGATTAACACCAGCCTGCCAATGCCAGCATGTAGGCACTGACTCAGCTTCTCACTCTCCCTTATCTGGAGGGTGAAATCCCAGTAGGGGAGGGATTAATCAGCCAGCCTGAGGGGTCCCTGCTGGGCCTTATAGGCCTTCCAGTAAATAGAAAAGGGGTCATTGGGATTACTGTTTACCCAGGCCCTCTGGGTAAATAACCTAGGCTCATGTTCTTGGATTCTAACAACAAACAGCAGCCAAAGTGTGGTAGAGTATCTTAGGGCGAGACCAGATTCCCTCACCACATACCAGTTCTCACGAACAAAGTGGGCCATAAGAAATGGGGTCACCAACAGAACTGTCCTCAAAGCTGGTTGCGTTTCTCCACCTCCCAGTATAGGTAGCACCTAATTCAATAACTCCTTGTGGATCTTTCTCTCAGGGTCTTGCTCTGTGGTGACTGACTGTCTAGTCTTTCTACCTCTCTCCCAACATGCCATTTTCTCCTGTCATAGCTCTGCTGGGTCTGTTTTCCATCCTGATCCATACAGAACCACAGTTACTTTTGGCATGACAGAATAGAATGTGGATGTTTAACAACAACACAAAGCACAAACCTCCGTTATTTGGTAGTAACTGAGTTTGTATTCTGTTCACACCTCTGATTAGCTGTGTGACATCAGACAATTGCATGACTTCTCTGTGCTGTAACTTAATAGTCTAGACGATGAAAATCATAATATTTTCTGCAAGGTTGGGGTGAGAATAAGTCAACCAAACTGTATGTTCAGCATCATGTCTGTTGTATAATTGAAAAGAGTGAAATAACAGACTTAACGGTGACCCCAGTATTTAATTCACCAAGCTACTAATAAATACAAACAGAAAGTATAAAACACGGGATTTGAGAATTCCAGATGTAATAAGCATCGTTAATATTATGACTATTGAGTCTTAATAGAGTCATAGAAGTTTCCAGTTCTCATTTCCTCAAGTGAAAAAGGAAGGTGTCAACTGTTGTATTGTGAATCTGTTGGCAGCCTTCAACTGAGGCCTTTGTGAGAGTGTAGTAATCATTTTGGAATAACCATGGATGAGACATGATTCAACATTCCCTCATCACAACAATTGGTGTCTTGTGTCTCCTGTCCCTAGGCAATGGTGGCAACAAATATCATACTGGCTAAGAAGGGCTAGTGGCTGTGTGAGAATGAACTTCTCTTTTCTGATTTTTATTCCAACAAGGCCCCCAGCCTCCTTAGCAGTTCCACTCACATGCAGAGAGGGCCTTCTCACTTTCCAGGGCCCTACACAGCAGTCATCTCTGGGCAGAACTTTGCAAACACACACAGAAGTTTGTCTTACCAATTTCCCAGGTGTCTCTCAATCTAGGGAGGCCGACAACCTAATAAACCATCATAGCAAGTCAAAGCTATTTAACATCATTAGCTCTCAGTAAAACCTAAATTCAAACTCCAGAGACAACCACTATGCACTCAGCATGATTAAAACTGGGAAGACTGATGTCACCAACCATGGACAAGAATGCTCAGCAATGAAAGCTCTCATATAGTGTGGAAAGTAAAAATGGGTGACACTTCAGACATTTTAAATATTTTCTTAGAGAAGTTTGAAAGTAAGTCCCCTTTGCTGAAGACACCAGGCATTATGGATCCCGAAGTCTGAGGAATCAAGCTGGAACTGACCCAGTCACATCCTACCTAAGGACTAGCTTCCATAGCAGTAGAAGGTGCCAGGCAAATTGTCAATGGAGGAGAGCAACTGGTTGTCTCCCCAGTTAAAACACTTATCAACCATAAAAAAAAAAAATAACCAACAGATCAAGATAGCCCAAAAGGTGCAATAATGGCACTTACATCTTGGAGGAGACCAACAGCTATCTAATGGGACAAAAGACACACTTCACAGAAGGAAAACATTCCTGGTACTATAAACTCAGCCAGCCAACTATCCATGGGTAGTGAGGCCATGGGTCTTGGATGAGAACTTATTACTGCTACTTTCCTAAACCACAAATGGCCAGGGGTACCCAATTCCAACTGGTAGATCTACAGCACAACCCCTATCCAAAAGGTTTAGGACACAGCAGCAAAGAGAGGGCACAGGACTGGAAGAGTCGGAGGACCAGCTTTGGGAGCTTGTGTCTTCAAGAAGACAGGAGCCACACCCATGAAGTTTCAACAACATAGCTACCTAAACAATATTTAATCAATGACAGCACCAGTTAACATGCCAGCTTGGATAAGGGAAATCTTGTAGAGCCCCAAGCTGAGATGAAGAGCTAAAGCAGTTAATGACTCCAGAGAGAGGGTGGTCTTCCTCAAAGATGAGCTCCCTAATTCAGTCTCCAATACCAAGGGGCCATCCCTGAAGCCATGTACATACAAACAACGTGAAGCCAGCTCACTCAACTCTCTTTACCCAATGGAAATGTAAACATGTCCACAAAATTACTTAAGAAGAATATTTAAAGTAGATTTGTCCACTGTATTAAGTCAAGGTTCTGTAGAGAAATAACCAATAGGCTGTACATACAGCGGTGTTGCTTAATGAAGGAGATAGATTCTAGTGACTAGCATCACTGTGTGACCATTATAGCATTCACTTACATAAACCTACGTGTCACTGCCTTGTATTAGTTATTTTTCTCCTGCTATGATAAAATACTATAACCGAAATCAACTTAAGGAAGAAAGGGTGTGTTTTAGAGGAATACAGTCTATCATGCAGAAAGGCTTGGCATGGTAACAGGAATGGGAAGCTGGCTGATTCAACTATATCTTTATTCATCCATAGGAAGCTGGGGGGTGGGAATTGGTGGCAGGAAGTGATGTAAGTCTATAAACCCTTAAAACCTTCCAATGATGTACTTCCTCCAGCAAGGTTCCCACTCCTAAAGGTTCCAAAATTTCCCCAAACATCACCACCAGCAAAGTATTCAAACGCATAAATCTATGGGGGATGTTTCTCATTCAAAGCACAAGTCTCCTGCTTCTTAACCTGTGGGTCATAACTCCATGGGAACATGTTGCTGAACATGGGGTGGTGACAATTTTACAACAGTACAAGTATTCTGAACAAGAAGCAACAAAGAAGTAACTCAAAGTGAAGCGTATAATGAATCTCGAGTGATTTAAGTAGCTCTCACCTGTTATATCATGACTTACTACCTCCTTGGTTCTGAACACACAAAATGGACACCTTGCACTGTGCATGCCCTCCCTCCATGTAATACCCACAAAAGCTGACTATTATGTGTTAGGAATTCATGTGTTTTTATTGTACAGAGCTTTCTTTACTTACAGATACACATTAATTTAAATACAGGGAGGAAAGTTTTGATGTCTTCCTGAGCACGTATATAATTTGAGTTGTATGTTTTAGAATGTTTGATGTTAAGAATTCTTTGTTTCAGTTGCTGAGTTTCATTTTAAAAATTAGATTAATTTTGAGTTGGCTTTAGGACAATACTTCTAACAAATTCTTATATGTTTCTTCTGACCCAGAGACCCAAACCCAGAAGTTCTCACCACCTTCTGGGTCCTTCCAGATTTGTAATATTGACCATGAGCCTCTGAGAACATTGAGACTAGAACCCAGAAATGAGGAATCTATTTCATCTTGCCTATCATTTCCAGGTGACTAGAAGAGGTCTTGATACAGTACTGAGGAGGCGTCTGCAGATGGCTCTGCACTCAGTAGGAAACAGCACTTTCAATGGTCAACACTGCCTGCCAGAGGTATGCACAATGTGTGCTATGCCTTTGCTACCCCAGAACAGCTTGGATTTAAGCACCACATAATACTCAAATAAGGAAGGTGAGCTATGAGAAGTGCATGTTGAGTGAATTAGATATCTCTGTTTCAATGCAGGGAAAAATAGGAAGACTGGTTTAAAACTGGTTCAGTTATCAACATGTTGATAGAAGGCCCCTGTCATGGTTTCATGATGAAACCATGCTATCTATGTCTCCCATCTGCTACTGGGCAGATTTCTTCTTGCCAACTGTGGAGTAACTTCAGAGATACATTCCACTCACTTATGATTACTACCTATGTGTGTCTAGCTTTTGATGACTTGTTGGTGGGCTATAAATCATTTGCTTCTAGAAAATCCTCAGGAAAAAAATCAAGTATAAATAATAATTGTAATTAGTCAAAAGTTGGGCTGGTGGTGTAACTCAGTATTTGTGGTAGATTATTTTTCCTGGCATGCTTGAGGCCCTGGAGTGGGAGAAGGAAGAGGAAAAAAAGGATAAAGAGAAGGATGAGGATGAGGGACAGGGGAGGAAGAGAAAGGAACTCTTTTTTGTTTGTTTGGTTGGTTGGTTGGTTGGTTGGGTGGTTGGTTGGTTGGTTTTTTCCACTGTCCCATCAACTACAACAAAACACAACTACTCCTACTGTCCCTAGTGGCCAAAGGTAGAAAGTGCCTCTGAGCTGGTTCGTGGTTATGTTTTGCTGTCACTTGGGAAGTAACTCTTTTGTGCTTTCCCCAAAGAACACACCGCACCTTGATGATCCTGTGATGGACTTCTGACTTCGAGTACCAGCGTGTGAGGTACTATAACCCCTTCAGACACTTGGTCCTCTTCTCTGACATCATAGGGAAGCAGGAGGCAGAAACCTGAAGGCCTCACTTAGGAAGCTTTGCTTGTCACCACTCTGGTAGCTTTTGGTTCTAGTTTGCCCTTTAACCCCTCGCCCACAATCTATTGCTGGAAAGAAAACAATGTTTCCTTACTTGGGGCTTTCAAACTGGAATCAAAGGAACAAAGAATTGGGGGGAGGGGGCATAGACTCTCCCAGTTTATGCATAGCTTAAAACATAAGCTAAATGCATCCTGTAATTCACAGACTACATAGTCAGTAGTTAATAAGATCCCAGCCTGCCTTCTAGATGCCCACACTGAAATCTTGTCCCTGGAGAGGCAAAAAGCACAGCCAGGGGAACAGATCAAAAACAGAAAAGGGGAAGGAAAGGAGGAGGGAGGGAGGGGAACGGGGTAAACTGAATGAACCGAACTTTGAATGGATTGTGTATTTCTGGACTATACACAGAAAACCTAACCACAGTTGAGGCTTCATTTTAGAGATAAGGTTGCCTCCTTCCGCCTAGCTCCAAAGTGTGGCAGAAGCTCTACCCCAGCGCCCCCTTCAGATCGCACTGCCAAAAGCCAGGAGGTTGGCTTTGACCACTATTCTTTGGAGGATGAGTTTGGGAAATTGTCACAATGAAAGGTACTAAACTAGAGAGAAGTTGTGTCTCAGCCTCACAAGCTCTGGCATGCCTTCCAACACTACGGAACTACAGTGGAAGCATCTCCAGACAGTGGGGCATCTTCCAACCACTGATTGGAGATTGACATCCGTGAGTTTTAGATGCACAACATTTTGTCATTTTGTTTCATTCCCCAAAGGGTCTTGTGTGAAAGATATTTAATCATGATTATCTAAATAAAAAAAAATGAGGGCTGCATTTGTGGCTCCATGGGACAGTGCTTTTGTAGCCCTTACAAAGACTCAGGTTCAAGCCCCAACATGGCAACAAAAGAAAATAAAGAAAAAAAATCGGCACTCCAGTCAGAAGCTGACTGAAATCATGTAGATGACTGCTGTGAGTGGGAGATTAAACAGAACCTCCTTCCAAAGGGATCATCCCAGCTGGGCCTGTGGATGGTGTGCATATTATCCTCGTGGAGGGCTGAGAAGGTCACGATACACTCACCTGAGTATCTAGCTGCTCCCCTCTACCTGTTGTATGCAACCCTACCTGCACTGTAAAAGGTCTGGGGAGGAGCTAGAGTGTATAGACCAGGTGAAGACCAGGGGAGAGGAGTGCTGTCTGTCACAGGGCATCCTTGCTAGGCAAAGACCTTCCTGATGCAGCTTGCTGCAGGGTGGGAGCATCCACAGCTCTGTAAGTAACCTCTAGCCTATGCTCTGTAAGGAAGCTCGATAAATTAATTGACTCCCCAGTTAATTAATACTGATGGAATCCTGCCTCAGTTTACCACTGAGCCCTCAAGAGAAGGGGTAGATGTTGTTCATATCTCCTGTGGGAAGGAATTTTAGCAACGTTCATAAATGGCACTATCAAGGTGCTTGTCTCTGGACTCACTACAGTGCTTAGAGGTGAACATGTCATTTCTCTGTCACTACAGATTTAACAGTGATTACTTAAGACACAATTTGCTGACAGGTAAACCTTCCTTGTTGGATTATCCTCGGAGCCTCTCATGTCCATCTGATGTCAGTCCTGGGATGTCCCTGAAGGGTTGCAATGATGCCTCTGCCTCCATCAACAATTCATTGCTGAGTCCTGCATTGCTGGAAACTGGAAAGGCCCCAAAGCTCCAAAACCTGCTGCCAGTCTGCCAGTCCCTGGCGTCCTGGGAAAGAGTATCTTCCTTAATAGATATTTTTTTTTAAAAAAGTACTTATGCTTGGATATTTTAAAATGAAAGGATATTTCAAGCTATAATCCCTTCCCTACTCAAGAATAAATCATTCTGCAAGACTGGAGTGTTTTATAGGCAAAGAAAAAGCATTAATTAGTATCATGGATACATACTTTTTCAGCCTGTGTATTTATCATTTATTTGTTAGTTTGATGAATTAAGGGCAATGGAGATGATAGTGATAATATGGTACTCCAGGACTCTTCTCTGTGATCCAAGACATTTTATCCTGTGGTCCTAGCAATTTCTGTCTTCCTTCTGCCCTCTTATAGAAAATGGTCCTCTCTCCCTCCATCTCTGTGGTAGGTGTTGGTGATTCTGACTACCTGTCCCAATGCCAACTATTTCTCTAACCTTAATGGCTCTTCACCACTTCTTACCCAACCCCACCCTCTCTTGCACTATAGATCAACCCCACCTGTCTGTCTGCTAACTTCCCTCCCTGGCCACAGTGACTGCCCCAGTACCACTTATACCAAGGCTACCCCAATGCTCTCATTGCCCAGCCATGCTATGTGTTTCTGCACCTCAGGATCCCTAGGGGACCTGAAAAGAAAACTGGAGAGAATTTAATCAAAACATCTTCACGGAGGAAACAGCAAAGCATACTGAAGTGCCTTGAGCAGGGGCAAAGGTTGTTCTGTGGAAGCCTTGACTTCATGGAGGTCTGAAGGACAAAAGGAGCGAGCAGCTCCTATAACCCAGGGAGAGCAAAGACATAGGAGAGAGGCCTCTCACAAATGGGGTGGTCATGTCAAGGGACCCAGGCCCTAGTAAGCAGCTCAGCAAAAGGGAGCTAAGACATCTCCTGCTGCTCTTCCCATTGTGGACCCGAGGAGCAAGGATTCCAGTTGAGATATGTATTGGTGTAATTATTAAGGTCACTCCACGTAGTTAAAAGGGAGGTTTATTTTGTAGGATAACTTACAAATAAAGGGATAGGTTGTAGGGTCTGGCAAAGGTATGGCACAGTCCAGTGGTGTTCTCTGGAGAACTCTGCTCGGTCTACCTCCAGCGTCCAGGGTCCCAGAACCAAGAGAGAACTCTCCTCTCGATCCTGGGTCTTCAGCTTCCTCCCTCAGCCCTGCCTTGTGGGCGTGACCGTTACTGAAGCCTCAATGGGGGTTGGAACTTCCAGGCCAATGCTGGGATGGCTACCCACTACATCTCCCCCTTTTGTCTATATAAGAAGGTTCTAACCTAATACAAGACTATATACAAAGAAATGGTTACCAAATATTGTCCAGGAGTAATGAGGGATAATGACCTAGATAAGTTGGAATTACAATAAATGCAAACAATATCAAGCAAAAAACACATACTAAAATCCAAGGAAGTCTAGAGTGTGGGTAGGTAGCATGTTACAAAGATCATTCCAAAAGGTGTCCTATCCTAAAGAACCTGAGTCTAATACTTAATATATTCTATCTAAGATATTATATATGTATATATACTAAGTTGTAACTATAACTGCTAGTCTTCAACCTCATCAAAGACCGAGAAGGAATATAATAATACCTGAGAAATGGGAGAAGGATGCAAGCAACTTTCGGGAGTCTTGCAAGAGTAGACAGAGACAGCTGGCAGCCTGGACAGTCACCTAATGTTTCTCAGCATCGTTGGTGCATTCAAATTGGCTACAGGCCTAGAGTATTTGACAGACCATTTTCAGAAGCAGGAATTCTGAAAGACCATCTTACCCTGTCTTAGCAAAGTATAGTGGTCGCTTTCCTTGTGTCCCGTTTGTCCAGAAAGGACAGCATTTGTACTGTCAGCAGTTGAGGCAAGGTTAGTTCTTTGCCCAGTAGACCATTTTGTGCCCCGAAGACAAACTTCCAAATGGAAATGTCTTAGAAGCCCAACATTCTCTCAGGATCAAATTGGTGCTACCAGGAGCAATTGTGTCTCATGTCAACAGAATTCTAAGTTATTTAAATGCCATATTCTCTAGGTCCATGAAGTGTTTGAAAACTACCTATCCATCTGACCTATGTATTTATAAATCTGGATAACCTAACTAACATAATTATAGAGATGACAAGCATAGGTGCCAATTGTGATTGAAGACTAGATAGTTATAATTTCCTCAGTTATGATAAAAGATAAGTTAGATATAAAACCTTAGACTCACAAATATAAGATAGATAGGATATCTTCTTCAATATTATAACTGAAATTCTTGCTTGATAATTGTTTTATTTTCTGAAATTTTACTATATAAAAGTTAAAACCTTGCTTTAAAAAAAAAAGAAAAGGGGAAGTGCTGTGGGATATTCTGTATGTCAAATATGTTGCTCTGATTGGTTAAAATAAATAAAGTACTGATTGGCCAGTAGCCAGGCAGGAAGGATAAGGTAGGTGGGACAAGGAAGAGGAGAAGGCTGGGAACAGGAAGGCTGGGGGGATAGACTGCCAGCAGCGGCCATGACAAGATGTAAGGTACTGGTAAGCCACAAGCCACGTGGCAAAGTATAGATTAATACAAATGGGCTAAATATAAGAGTAAGAGCTAGACAATGGCAGGCCTGAGCTAATGGCCAAAGAGTTTAAATAATATAAGTGTCCATATGATTATTTATATGTGGGTTATGGGACCGCGGGGGCTTGGTGGCACCTGGAGAGAAGCTCTCCAACTACAGATATGCATGGAAGTCACCCTACCAGGACCCTGAGCAGGAGAAAGAGGGAATGGGTTCAGAAGGGTAGCTCAAGTAGTACAGATCCCTTCCTCCATCAAATGGCTTAAATTTCCATTAGAACTTAACTGCCCATTAGGCACCAACTTCAGCTTTCCCCAAACAGAAAGGGTAGGAAGGGTAGGTCTTCCTTTATGTCTCTGAGCACACAGTATCTGGGCTCCTGGGTTGACTCCCCGTGTTCTACCTCCCCACAATATCTCACAGTAAGAGCTCTGTTTTATTAGTTCCTCCCTACTTTGTAAGCACACAAATTTGACCAATCTAGGGCCATATTTAATTCTGGAAATACAAAGTGCATCCCTATTTTATTTCCTGGGCTGAATTAGCATATATTTCCATAATTGTTACCCAACATTATTGAGGCATATCTCTATCTGGGAAAACCAATTAGTAAAGAACAATTTTAAACATAGCTAATCCACTTCGTGTTGCTTAAAAAGACAGGAGGGGAAAAAGGAAACCAGCCCGTGTTGTGGGTTGCATCTCATCTGTAGCAGGTGTGACCACACACTTGAGTAAGGCAATGTAGCACTGATATATGGCTTCCAAAACTCAACCCAATCAATCATTTTATGAACAAACAAACAAACAAAACAAAACCAGCTCCATTAGATAACGTCTAATTAAAACAGACACTGTATCCTTGCATTCTTGATTTTTTAGTTAATAATAATAAGCTGAAAGTGAATCTTTGTTGGGGTGGGAGGGGATTTTTTTGTTTATTTGGGTTTTTTTTGTCATCTTTTTGTTTTTTTTGGGGGGGGGAGGGGATCTAACGTTGAGACAGGGTTTCTCTATGTAGTCCTAAAACTCACTCTATAGACCAGGCTGGTCTCAACCTCAAACATCTGTGTGTCTCTGCCTCTTGAGTGCTGGGTTTAAAGGTGTGTGCCACCAATGCATGGTTCTGAAAGTGAAACTTACATTGACTGGTGAACCACACTTTCTTTCATCCACTTTTTTTATTTTATAATTTAATTTAATTTTACATATCAGCCATGGATTCCCCTGTCCTCCCCCCCAACATCCCCCCAGCCCACCCCACATTCACATCTCCTCCAGGGCAAAGACTCCCCTGGGGATTCAGCTCAACCTGGTAGATTCAGTCCAGGCAGGATCCACTTTTAACCCACTGCATGTGTAGGAGTGCTAAGTGTATTCTTCCAAGAAAAAGAATAAATGAATGGATTTCTCCAGCCTTGCCAGCTCCTCGTCTGGGATCAATCTTCTGCTGAGCCTCACTCCTTGGGTCCTCCTGTTCCTTTCTCACTGAAGACAGAAGCAGAGGGAGAACCTTCTTTGTCCACATGGACAATTTTCTGTTGGTGTGTCCCTACAACCAACCAGATAGTAAAGGAGCCATTGCCTCCCATGTAAACTTACTTATAAAAGAGCAATGTTTTGAAAAGTCATCTGCTTGTCTGTTTGCTAATCCTCCACAGCAATATTTATCCTCCCCATCCTTCACCTCTGAAAGGCCCAGGGAGGTTCCAGATTTTATCTACCTTGTCCTCACTGCCCCCTCATCCCTGAAGAGCCACACAGTGGGAGTTCATCTACCTTGTTACCCGAAGTGAACAGGAAATTCCCATTCATCTGCTACAGTGATGGTGTTAGTCAAAGGTTACATTACTCCATTGGTGGAAATCACAGAGATAATAGTATCAAGGATGGTGATAATAATAAAATACCCATTGCGTGGCATGTTCTGTGTTGATTTACTCCTCCCAATAATCCTATAAAAGTTTTGTGAGGTAAGTACCACTCTTAGACCCATGTTACAGATGAGAAAACTAAGGTAGAGAGGAGATACTCCATTTTCCATAGATTTGGGGTCTGATGAGGGTGAAAATCAGGATATGAGGAGAACAGTTGCCACAGCCCAAATTTTAACGTGTCTGCCTACCATTCTATAGCAAGTGCCCTGGAATCTTTTTGAGTACTGGCTGTGATACTTGCATTTCAAAGAAAGTTAGTCAGTAGTTAACTCTTTTTTAAAAGTTTCAAAAAGTATATGAACTCAGAAGTTTGTGATTTTGCCATAGTTAATCAGGTGAATAACCAAGATGGGATGTGTTACTGCCAGAGAGGAGGCTCTTCCTCATATCAAAGCTGCCGCCTCTCATGGAACACTCTGAAGAGGGTTGTTTTTCTTTGGGACATTAGACATCTATTTACGGAAAGCTCTTCCAGAAAGTACAAAGGCGTCATGAGGGTGTAATTTCCTCCCTTGCTTTGTCCAGGGTTAAGTAAACAGTGAGAATGGAGGGAAATGAAAAACCCAGGATGCCAGAGATAGTGAGAAGTGGACCCGAAGCATTCAGTTCAATTTTCTTCTTATTATTAAAGTACACTTACTAAAATGTCAATAGCCTCCATTTTACTTTGTTCCGGCCACATTTTCCCCTTTACTTTCTTTTGAAAACATTATTTGTTGGCAGGCACAAATCTTCCTTCCGCCACTCTTTCTTAATGTTGAAGAAAGCAGTGAAACATACAATTTTTTTTTCCTGTGTCCCTGTTGAAGATCCAGTATTGTGCAAGGATGACGAGTCTTATTGATAAATAACTCACAACAATGATGAGATAGAACACCACAGCTTTATTTAAGATCTCTAAATTAAAGGTCAAAGTACAGAGAAAGTCACATTAAATCCACATACAAGCAATTCAAAAGAAGTAGCTATGTATTCTATACTCAACTAAGGCAAACATTCCAACACAGCAACACAGTGACAAAGACTTCTATCTCCCTAGATGAGGATCACCCATTCTACATGTCCTCAGCCCCTCTAGACCTGTTATAGATCAGTCTATCACAGACTTTTCTGCGAGAATGTTCCTGCTGTTGGAGAGAAACATCCAACCCTTTGAATATTCTGAAATATGTTCTAAATAGTACTCAGTCCAGCAAACTACTTTTTAATGTGTAATCTACAAATTCCAGACTCTGTCCTGTGATTGAGATCTTGTTTTAATACAGAATATTTTTTTTCTGAAATTAGCTGAGCTAAATTGCAACTTCAAAAACACGATCATGTCCACCTATGGGTTTTTCTACACAACACTGGGAGTAAGCAGGTCTCAATTTACAAACACAGTTAAGTGGAGAACTACTGGAGTATTTAGCATCATCTCTAGTCAACACAACAGATCCAACAGCGAACAAGAAGCAAAGCCACACACAAATAAAAAGTCTGCCCACTACAGCAGGTGCACAGTCTGTATATCACTACTACTTGAACAACTACAAAATCAGGGCAATAAACTAATCCAATGCAATCCAAGAGAACCAAATCAGCGAAGCAACGTTCCCCAGGAGGCTACCAGCGTGATTCTACTAGAAAACACTACCTAAGTCTTACAATATACTTATTTCTATGTGTCTTAAGTGTTCACTATTTCAAAGTCTTTCTACATATAGTCTGAAGGGAGTCACTGTTAAAATGCAGGTTTCTTATCTATCAGCTAAAATATCAATCTATTCCATGAAAAGACAAGAAAGTCAACTAGGTTCTCTCCTTCACAACTGCTTTGACCACTTCCCTAAACTTCTTTCTCATCTCTGTGGGAGCAAGAGTGTAGACTATTTTTCTCAGAGTCTGTGAAGGTACTAAATAGGAAACCATACAAAACAAAATGTGTCTAGACTATTTGGAGAAACTCAAAGACATTGACTAGAATAGTAGCAGGTCCCTCTACATAACTCCATGCTTTGTCTTCATGGTTCAAAAGGAAAAAAATTACACACTTCAAGTCAAAAGCACACTTCAGAAAGGTAAGCACTAAATATGAGTCTGCACCTGTACTCTTGCCCCATGTCTTCATACTGCAGTCACCTGCTTGTATGTCTGGATCCTCTGTTAAAGATATGACCCTGGAGAACAGGGGTCCTGATTGACTTATCTGTGGTCCCCAGGGTCCGGCTCAGTGAGTGTGCTGAAATGTCTATTCCTGGACTATTAAGTGAACTGCTCTCTCCTTCCCATTTCTATCTTGACTCAAAGATCTTGTTTCCATTGCATTCTTGTGCATTTATCACCAAAACTAATGGATTACCTTGGTTTGGGAAAGAGGCATTTCTAAAACTAATAACAGTGTTGTCTGCTCAATGGTCATTGGCAGGAGACAGCAAGCTTAAGAGGCCGCTCACAAAACCTACTACATTACAAACTAAGCGGTCATGTAAACCTGTTACTGACAATGTAGAGAATGAGCTTGGGTTGTAAGAAAATGTGGGTCCCTTTGCAGACGAGATCATAAGTGGAAGTGTTACAAAATATGTCGGGTACCTAATAAAAACTGTCCCTTTCTGAGCTATTACTGTTTGTCAGTGCCTGACTTCTAAATGCATTCATGTCTTTGAAAATTCCTTAACTTTACTTGTTTATTTTCCCTCAGCATGCTACTCTAGGATTAATGATGTGGCCTTTGTAAAGTGTCTTGAAATCCCTAAAGTGTTATAATCGACCCAAGTACCATTTTATGCATGCAAACTGTGTCTATCCAGCGAGTCCACTTAAACATCTAGGATTGGGAACTGTTGTCTCCTAAGACCTAATAAATGATCCCCTCTGGCTCCAAAAGCAAGTACTTCTTCAATGGCAATGGGAGGGACAGCTGAGGAATGGCTCTGTGGCATCTGTCATGCAACGCCTTTCGAATGGCACATCTCGACAAATGCATGAGGGTCCTGGGAGTGTTGCAGCACACCTTGAAGAGGGAGTGGTAAAAATCCCAGTGTCTCTGGAAAAGCAAGACAAGACATGTTAATTGGAGGGTGGCTACACAACTTACAAAGATAAAAATCCACACTGAGGCATGTGTCTCTACTTTACACACAAGAATAGCTTTCTCAAGTTTCTGAGAGTGAACAAAACTGAACACAAAATTAAAATGGGAAGGTCAGGAAGTGAGGGCATGATAATGCTGGGAAGAGAAGAAGGAAACACATTCACAATCCAGGAATAATGATATGAACTATCATGCTTGAACTGCCTGGACCATTTCATACCAAAATGACCATTGTGATTTAACTCAATATTATAGCATGCTCGTTATGCACCTAGTAACATCTACTAGCAGTGGTTAGGAGGTAACTTTAGAAGGTAAAAGAGCTAATAATTAGCAGAATAAGATTATACAAGTAAGCCATTAGCCTCTAAGCCCAAGGAACTTTGTGCCTGGTATCCCTCATGCATTGGACACAATTTTGAAGTCCTAAAAATCACAAACAGGATGCTCTGTGTGAAGGGCTAGTTAAGAGATGGAGCAAAGCCAGGCGGTAGTGGCACAGGCCATTAATCCCAGCACTCAGTAGGCAGAAGCAGGTGGATCTCTGTGAGTTTGAAGCCAGCCTGGGCTACCAAGTGAGTTCCAGGAAAGACACAAAGCTACACAGAGAAACCCTGTCTCAAAAAACCAAGAAAGAGAGAGGAGAGAGAGAGAGAGAGAGAGAGAGAGAGAGAGAGAGAGAGAGCGCAAAGTCCCTAAGACCACAAGTGAGAGCGTGGTTCTACTACAGGCTGTGCAGATGGCTCACTGCAGACTTCGAACTAGTGTTTCCTGCTTAGTCATAGTTAAAGGTGAGTGAAATATCTCCAAAAAACACTATGCTTTTTTGGAAAAAAAATCTGAGTGAGCAATCCCTGATGTTATCACTTAACTCATTTAAAGTGATGAAAAATAAAACCTTCATATATTTACTCAAACTTCTCTCAGAGAAATTTCCCTGCGAGACTCCTTAATATCACATATTTGACAGGCACATATAGATAGAGATTTCCACTCTTGTATTTGCATTTTATAATCCGTTGTGTCATTGTATTTGAGAGAGCTTTGAAAGCACTCTCAAACCAGCATTTTACATTAGGAAGCTGCATCTTCATATGGAGGCTGGCAGTCCTCAGCAGTGAGAACCACGCAAATGAATCACTTACCTCCAGGTCATCATCAGGAATGGCTCTTCTCCACTTCATGTTCCACCTGATGTGCTCATATGCATTGACCACAACTTCAATCGCTTTGGGGCAAGAGTGGCAAGCCTGGATCACCTGCAGAGAACACAGAGAATGTTGTCACTTAGTGTGTGCCTGTGATTGACACCTCTCACCAACCAACACATGCTGACAATCACAGTTCTAAGGAGGATTGGGGTGCAAGGTCAACCTGGGATACACAGTGTATCCTGTTCCCCAAACACACCAAAGATGAAAAATTAAAGATAGAATTGAGGGCTGGAGAGATGGCTCAGCTGTTAAAGGCTAGGCTCACAACCAAAAATAAAGATAGAATTGAAAAAAGTTAAATAGAAGAACTGCTTCAATTACAAGCCAGAGAGCTATGTGGACTGGAGCTTGTCAATTCAGATCTCACAGAGGAACAGAGGTCTTGGACAGTAGAAAGGTCTGTGGCATGTGTGTGTTCCACATCTGTGTGTATGCATGTGCATGTGTGT
Organism: Onychomys torridus; assembly: GCF_903995425.1. Lineage (NCBI taxonomy): Eukaryota > Metazoa > Chordata > Mammalia > Rodentia > Cricetidae > Onychomys > Onychomys torridus. Next base: position 62,636,805 of record NC_050445.1, read on the forward strand.
GCACATGTATGTGTGTGCAGTAATGCATCACCTCTCTGCCGGTTGGCTGAGGTAGAATGAAAGGAAGGGAAGCTCTTGGTTAGTGTTGGAGTAACCTCACATGGAGCCTTCTACTGTGTTGGAGTAACCTCACGTGGAGCCTTCTACTGTGTTGGAATAACCTCACGTGGAGCCTTCTACTGTATTGGAGTAACCTCACGTGGAGCCTTCTACAGTGGTCTCTGCTGCACGTAGGAAGCAGGAAGGTTTGTGTGAGTTTTACAGATGCCACAATTTGGAACGCCCATCTCTCTTGCTAAGACTCCTCTCCATGTTGACTCCCTACCCAACACACACACACACACACACACACACACACACACACACACACATACACACACACACATACACACACACATACACACACACATACACACATGCACACACACACATACACACACACACATACACACACACACATACACACACACGAAATACAGTTAACAAATGCACAGGTACATAAAGTGAAGTAATGAGGACATGTCAAGAAAAGAATTATTAATAAACACTATATTTTAAAATGTGTGCTCTGGCTCCGGTTACTTTATCTATTGTAAGCTTATGGGATTTAATATTTAATGATAACTGTATTTAATTAGCTCTCAACATTGTAGATGATTTCAGTCAGGTCTTGTGGGCTACTATGAGCCAACACAGCACAGCAACACAGTGCTTTCAGTTATCCTTATTTAAAGAAGCAAAATTGCAAGCTACCACGTATTAAATAAATATATTGAAGCTTCAAATCAAGAAAGGATCAGAGGTAGTCTGTCCATTGACTGGCTGGCAATAAGCATTACTTAAATATGTATTTAGTGAGAGAAATATTCTAGCCACTGTCATCAAGTTTTTCAGCTAGCTCTATAAAGGCAAAGAGCAACCTTGGATCACAAGCCCATGGCAAGGTAAGCAAGTGGCTGGAGCCAGTCACCTAGTGCTTCTGGGGCCTCTGAAAAGTCAGAGAATCTGGACCTTGAAAAATTAACTTCCAGCTAGGTTTGTGGCTTCTAGGGTGGGGAGTTATGTCCCAACACTGAGCAAATGCATCTACACTAAACCCAAACTAGACCTTCTTCATGGGAGGTGAGCTGGTGATACCAACATGGGAAGTGTCCATAGAGCAACTTAGGTTGTCTGCGTCTGGACCTTTCTTACCCACCTCCTTGTGGAAATGCAGGCAGATGATATTTTGCTGTGAGATGTTTTTCTCTTACATCACACTGCCATCCTGCCAGAGCTGGCAGTCTTTACAATATGGCATCATGATTAAGGACGAATTTCTCATAGACAAGTTTTCATGTATGTCCCCAAATACTGCTTGAAAGGGGTTCATGCTAAAATTCACTAATTCTTTATCTGAAATTCACATTTAACTTAACACCTAGTATTCTGTCTGGTAATCCTATTTCTGGCTTGTACCCAGAAAAGGTTCAAACAAAGTTATGCAAACATAATTGTAAATATGCACAGGTCAGAAGCCAAACTTCACACATCTTCTGCTTCCATTTACACTTGACATCCTCCCATGTATAAGAGAATGAATAACTTTTCAGTTTCCATTAGAGTGAAAAAATTGCTGGTTCTAAATCCTGACCTCCTATGTTTTTCAGATGCCACAGGCCCCAAACCTCCACTGCTGGCATCAGTTTTTCTGATGCTCTACTAAATCTTCCGGAAGGTTTGTTCTCCAATCCTGAAAGGATCCTTACTAGCCTGACAGCCTCTTGTCACTTCAGGCTCTTCAGGCTTCTGGAGCTAATAAAACTGGGCTCATCTTCTCAGGCCTCAGTAACTATTTCGCTCAGGCCAAAATGAATAAATAAATAGGTAGAAAACTCAAAAACATCACTCTCCACTGACTGCCAGAAACCTAGCCTATCACATGACAGTGGACTGCTGTGGGCCCCAAGGCAGAAGTCACAGCCTCTGCTTAACCTTGGCTGATCGGAGGAGCAGAGTGACATTGTGTCACTCTTTAGTGACTCTTTCCTCCACCACAGAACAAGAACTAGATAGAGATGAAATCTCTTTCTAAAACAGGGATGACTGAAGAGCAGTTTGGATGCCACCCCTGGTCATCTGTCCCCTAGAAGCACAAATAAATATAACACAAATTCAAGGGGCAGGGCAGGTGACTCAATGGTCACCTGTACTTTTTTAAGTAGTTTAGGCAATCACAGAACTGGGGGTCCATCCCTAAGACTCCCTGAAAAGATTGGCATCTTATTCCCAGTGTTAGGGAAGCAGAGGAAAGGGAGTCCCATCCCAGGAGCTTGCTGGCCAGTCAGTTTAACTAACTAGTCAACTCCAAGATCCCAAAACAGTGGGAACACGACCTTAAGTTGGCCTCCACCTCCAAATACACATGCACATGTACATGCACACCCTGACACACAACTGCACATACACACACACATGTGCACACAGAAGGAAAGAGAGAGAAAGAGAAAGATGCTCCCCAAACTTTTTCAAATACCACTTGTAAGATACTTTAGTACAAAACTATCCTAAAGCTGCCTTGAACCTTATATAGTGCTATATTTTTGTACATGCACACAAAAAGAAAAGAAAAGAAAAGAAAAGAAAAGAAAAGAAAAGAAAAAAACAAAAACAAACAAACAACCCACTTTCTATCAGGGGAACCTTGAACAACAAGCTTCCCACACAACATTGTTCAATGGCGGAAATTACCCTTACCCTCCCCCCCAATCTTCACATTATCTTTTCCTTCCCTAGAAAAGAAAAAAATGTCTTTCTTGCCCTACAAGAAATCTCAATTTTGGCTCCCTGGGGTGTCGCTTCCTTTTGAATTATGCTAGGAGAGAAAAAAACCAAATGTCCTTTTGTACCCTGAAAAGCAATTGCAGACCCTATCTTTCTCCCCACCCTCCACCATCTCGCTTATGTGATTTATACAGTGGCTCTCAGTGAAATGCACCCCTGCTCCATCCGCTTTACATAGGGAAGACAGCATCTGCAGCTGTGACCTTGCTCCTTGTAAATAAGGAAACTGAATTCCCCATCCAAGAGAGAACAAATCACTTTATCTTCTGGATAAATGAGGCAGTCGTTTTGCCTGTCCTAAAGATGACTTTCTCTTAGGAGAGTTGGGCTGCGGAGTAGTGTTCTAAATCACTTTCAGGCATCTGCATAGTAAATTGAATAGTTTTTCTTCTGCTTTCCCATTCTCACACATCTGAGGGGGTAGTAATGAAACTGTTGACAATTGCTGGCACCAGTAGCCAAGTCTGTGTTAAATCTCCTTAGCAATCAGCCAGACCACAGGAAGCTAGAGGAGCAAACAAAACCAAGTAGGAAAACATTGACGATGGTGCAGCCAGCCTTCCTTGGGACATAAGACTGTATGCTTATTGTCAAGGCTGGAGGAGCCACCAAGCAGGGGCAGTACCAGAAGCTCTTATCTTGTCACAAAGGCACACAGGACAAGGAAGAGGAGGATAGGGAAATGGGCTGAACATCCTCACCAGACTAGTGGGCACACCACATCCACTCTCTTCTTAAACATTGCTGAATAATTCATTCTACTACCTGCATGATTCAAAGAGGAAACTTGGAGAAAGGTGTTCAAAATTAGTACAGCAAGTACACAGCCAGGTAGACACTGTGTTCAGCATCACTAGACCTCTGTTCCTAATAGCAGAGAACCAACCATCTGTGTGGGAAAGACTTCGGACCTCCACAAACTCCCAAGACTTCTTACCCCCAAACAGAAGCACTTTGAAAGTCTATTCCCACTAATTAAGCATTCAAAAGAGAATGAGAAGGAGTTTGAGAGACATGATACACAGGCTCACTCAGCAGTGAGCTTCAGGACTGAGTTCAGCACTTTGGCCTGCAGGCACTGTCCCAACAGGACCCTTCCCTGAGCTGGGAATGTCCAGTGAGTCTATCAGAGCCCACAGCAATGATTTAGTGCTCAAAAATGTTTGATACTATCCCAAGACCCATAGCATTATCTGCTAAAGGCTAACATGCACCAGGAACCATGTTAAACATTTTTGAAATAGTATCTCATGCAATTAAAAACAAACAAACAAAAAAAAAAAAAAAAAAACAGGTGAAGACATTATTGACTGTCAGACTGACTGACAGAGTGGGACAACACACTTCCCTGGTACCTTTGTCACCTGCATCCCCTCCAGCCTTCTCTCTAGAAGGAAACGGTACGAGGGCATAAATATAGGAAATAAGCTTTATTTTCTTTATTTTACTTACTTATTCATTTTAACGTGCATATGTGTGTGTGTGAACCCAGGAGCTAGAGTTATGGGCTGTTGGGAGCCACCTGGCATGGGTGATGTGAACTGAACCTGGGTCCTCTGCAAGAGCAGCAAGTGCTCTTAATTGCTCCCCAGCCCACCCAATTATACTTTCTAAAGTCAGTTGTGGTGAGGAGACAGTTTGCTTGACTTTGGACATTCCACTATAAGTAATAAGAATAGCCTGGTGTGAATGGGACACAAGGAGAGGAAAATGGGCAACAGGCGAGATGTTTATAGATACAGAGAGGTGGTGAGGGTAAGAAGTCTGCAAGAACTGAAAGCACCTCAAGAAAAAGAATAAGAAGTGTCTGGTCCCATCCTCTAAGTGTGTGTGTGTGTGTGTGTGTGTGTGTGTGTGTGTGTGGTGCACTATGAACAGGTGTAAATTTCCTTCTGATAAAAGACGGTGTCCACATGCTGTTGCCAAAGAATTTAAGCCAAGAATACCTATTTCCCAGATGGGGAAACTGAGGCTTAGGATGTTAGTAATTTATTCAATCACTTGCTTATGGGAGTAGCAGGACCAAAATCTGATGAAAATTCCTTTTATTATTTTTATTCTAAAATGAGTGAGCTATAGAAGACCAAATGGAGATAAGAAAAAAAGAAAAACAAGAAAGAAGAAATTACAGAAAATGTGTAGAAGTTAAATACCTACAGATGCTTGACATTTTTAGAAATATTTAACAGATATCCTGAGACAAGTATCATTACTAGTTAAAATCTGGGATAAATATAAAACTTGGTTCAGAAGGACAGAGAAACCCCTCCCTGGTATAGGTTGCACATGAACTATTGTGGGTCATACATCAGCAGTAGGTGGCTCTCCTGGGTAATTGTATAAATGATAGAGAAAGTGTTTTAGAGACAGATACCCAGGTGAAAGATGGCCGTGTGCTCATACATCATTGAAGTCGACAGTTAGGATCAGACTTTTATTGCACCTGAAATCCAGGGAGTCAAAGAAAGCAACTCAGAACGTAAAACGCCATAGGTGGTATTCTCTGAGCACTGGGATCCTGAGTCAGACTTCAGTGGGAATGTAACATATGACCACCAAAGAACCATTTGGAATTAACCATAAAACTGTTAGCAAGTCTGGGAGTGTCCTCTGCTTTATACCTAAGTTTAAGGGAAGAAAATTAACCCATAGTTAATTTTGGCAACCAAAGGTGGAAATTCCCGGTTGAGTTCGGTAGCACTGATCCTACTACTTCTTAACTCAATCACTGAGTCTCTTTGGATTGTCTGGAGTTTTTCCTTGTTGAATTCACCACTCTTAAATGATTTTTGTTCTTTGTTTGTTTGTTTGTTCAGTTGTTTAGTTGTTTTCCTTTCAATTTTATGAGACAAGGCCTTACTATATGACCCAGGTTGGCCTCCTGCCTCTACCTCTCCAGTGCAGGACCAACAGGAGTATGTGCACCACCACTTCTGACTGCTCCCTTCTTTAGTACTTTTCCTCTAACTTGTCTTCACATCGAAGGAGCACAGGTGAGTCCTTGACCTTTTACCAGAGTGAGACAGAATACTCAGGCAGGATGCACTAACATTATATATGTATGGAAGGGGCTAGCCCCACCCCAGTCAGATGGACTACTCCTCGAGTTTCTCAGCCTCTTTAAAGTTCTGGAACTGCAGTGTCATCTGGTTTGTTTTAAATGTTAAATCCATTTTGACTACCAAATTAATGATCATCATTAACCTGATGTTAGCATCTCCTGCATTCCTCTACTTTATCATGAACTGTGCATATTAAAATGACCTCTCCGTGTGTTTTTCTTTCCCAATAGACTCTAAGCTACTTGCGTAGGTACCTTGTCTTGGTCATATCAACATCATTAGCATCTGGTCCCTGCCAGCCCATTAGAGATTATTAATTAGTATTGTTCAGCACAGAGGTCATGCTGTATGGTGTGATGAGAATAAATCCTTGAATCAAATTATCTAAGGTCAGATCCTACTCCCACCACTGTGGGAGCTCAGAAGTGATGTGACTGGATGCCTCAGTCTCCTCTGCTGAAGAACAGGGACAATTTACCCCTTATAGAATTATTGAAGGAATCAAATCAACAAATACCAAATGTTTATAACAATATACTGGACTTGTTATAAGTCATCATTGGTCCCTATGTGTTAGCTGACATTATTGTCAGCTTTTGTCAAACTGACTGTGTAGTTCTTTCCTGGCTGTAAGCTAACTCATTCCAAAGCAAGTTATGCAGTCTTTAGACCAAACATTGAGTAGGAGTAATTGTCTGTCCCTCATGAGCTGACTTTCTAACTCCTGCCCAAATTTCAAACAGTTGTAGAGAAGGATGAGGAGGTCTTATAGAGGTCAGACATGGTTGTTCAAGACTCAAGTCTTGAACAAGTTGGAATCACCTAGAGACTGGAGGGCACACCTCTATTTGAGCTAGACCTGGGATGCAGCCTCACCTTGTGGAACTGTGGGGGGTAGATCCGTGCAGCCCCATAGTTCAGCAGCAGCTGGTAGCAGACCTCAGGCTGTGCAGCAGGGCGCACAGAGGTGACCTTCAGCACGTACTGGATGGCTGCACAGCCGTTGATATCCATGAGGTTGGCCTCGGCGCCCGCATCCAGCATCATGTGCATGAGCACGTGGTCGCAATTCCAGGCAGCCTTGTGCAAAGGGGACTTGAAGTCGTCATCGCGGGCATTGACCTCAGCGTTGTTGTCCAGCAGCGTGCGGCAGATGAGGTGGTGTTCCCTGCTGTACTCCTGCTCCTTGAAGCGCAGGGCCCAGTAGGTGGCCACAGCCAGCGGGGTCTCCATGTGGGCATTCATGCTGTCAACGATGGCCCCGTTCTCCACGTAGAAGGCCACCAGCTCGGAGAGGCCAAAGTGGGCAGCCGTGTGCAGGGGTGTCTCCTCATCCTGGTTGTTGGTTTTCATGTTCACGTTTGCACCTGTGAAGGGAAATGGAAGCGGACAACTATTTAAACACTTGTCTGTATTTATGGTTCTTTCATATGTATGAGCAAGACTCTTTTTCACAGATTCTCTTTAACCTCTGCCTGTCACGTGTGACTCCTACCCAGCCATAAAGGGCCATTCCTGACTCTAGTTTAAATTGCTTCTTAAGCAACACTACTGTCTTCCTGACTACCAACGAATGTACCCCAGAAGAGTAGGTAACGATCCTTCCCAAAGCCTCAAGTAATGCTGGACTCCAACTCTTCATTCCCAGGTGGATGTGGAAGTAAGTAATGTCTATAACAAAATATTTTCTATCATTGCAATGTCAAGCACTGTTGAAATACAATATCTTCAATTTTTTAATGTTAAAATTTGGCAACAGGCAAAGAAGCTTGCCACCAAAGTCTAACTACTTGAGTTGGGTATCTGAGACTCACATGGTGGGTCCAAAATCCACAAATGGTTCTGTGAGCTCCATGCACATGTTCACATACACACAAATAATAAGAGACAAATAAGTAAAATTTTAAATATAAAAATGAAGGCTATTTAAAAAAAACTGTAGCTCATGCCACATACTTTAAAATGTGTAGGGTTTTTCATTTAAATTTTTACTTTTATGTATATTGCGCTCCACTTGTCTCTATGTGCACCATATGCATGCAGAAGCCCCTTGAACTGGAGTTATATGTGATTTTCTGAGTGCTGTGAATTCTGGGTGCTGAAACCATGTCCTCTGCAAAGGCAACAAATGTTCTTAACCACCAAATCATCTCTCCAGCCCCTAAAAATTGTTTTAAGTGTTTTACAAAACAGCATCTTTCTTGTCTTTCAAAGCAGGTGGATCTCAAGTTGGACGCAAATATACTATGGTGACATGAAAGGTTCCCCGTAGTTAGGCTGAGATCACAGCATCATGGAAGCTATGTCTTTGGAATCTAATTAACACAAACATGCACACACATGGTCACTTGTACACAAGTGCATACACACACACACACACACACACACACACACACACAGAGTCTTTAGCACCAAAACAATCTAAAGGTCATAGTTTGCACTGAGAAGTGTTGAAGTTAGCATTATCGTAGTAGTCACCAAAAGAAAAAAAAACGTGGACATCAGTTGACAAAAACATTTCATAGACAATTGTTCATGCTTGGATGGTGCCTTAGAAATGATTTCATGCAACCCACCTACTTAGCAGACCAGGAAACCAGTTTGAATTTTGTTTTTCTGATAAGAAATATTAAGTATTTGGAATGATTAACCTGAGAAACTAGAAATTTCCTTCTTTGCCTAATTTGAAGGGGTAGACCAAATAATGCCTAAAGGCCAGTATCATTAATAATTCTACTGGAAATTTTCATAGGTACTTTAAATATGTCTGAAGAGATTATTATTATTAGTAGTAGTAGTAGGAGGAGGAGGAGGAGGAGGAGTATTGGTGGTGGTGTGAGTGTTCATGTTATTGCTGTATCTAATATTAATTTGGAATTGAACCAAGTACAACATTGCAACCTAAATGCATTTCGCAGACTGCCTCATGGACTCTTTGCAGCATTCTGGTAGATGCAGTTTTCTACCCTGATTTTACAGTTGGAGAAAGTCATCCTTGGGTTAACATTTTGCACAAAGGACACCAAGCTAGTGAGCTTGCAAGCAGAAATTTGCAAGCAGAAAGGCTGGCTTGAAATAAAATCCCTTATTACAATTCTATTCTCCCTCATTATTATTTTTCTGCAGGAAATTTTATATTGTTTGCTGTATGAAGACCCAATGTAGCAGAAATGTGATTGCATTTTATAAATTTAAATATGGTTTTCCCACATGGATAGCTCCTTCTTGGCTTTATTTACAGCATCCCCTGATTATTCAGAATATACTTAAGAAGGGAATTCTCCCACAAGCATGTTCAATGTCTAGGTAAGGAATCATCTCTCCAGTGAGGTTTCTCCAAGCGTATGGCTGGGCAGACACTGGGTTCTTCTCACTTGCAGAAGGTGGAACTGTAATCAAAGCCATCTTGTCTGTGGTCCCCAGTATTCTGACCTGGAAGAGTTCTGGGCAAGGTCTTCTTTCCAGAAGAGTACCTGCTTTTGAGTGAAATGGAATAAATACAAGTGTCTTCCCGGAAGCCATGTGCAGGGTCACTTCAACTGCTGGAGAATTTCCAGTAAGAAAAGAAATCAGAGACTCAGAATGAGATTTTTGCAGGCCAGCTGAGAGGCAACCGCTGCCTTTGTCTTCTAATGGACTCGGACGTTTACTCTCAATCTTTGGCCTTTTGAGATAACTGAATTCATGGCACGGTCACCTTTTCTGAGCTGGAACTTTTCATTTTTATACTTGAATTGTGTCTCTGGCAAGAACTTTCCAAAAGAATATATAATGCTTTTTTTTTTATTATTTTGGATTCTTTTGATTTCTCCAAGAAATTAGAGCTCAGAAGTGTGGCATTTGGGGGAACTTTTACAATTGCTTTTTCACAGGAAGGTACAATATATTAGTTGTCAACAGCTTCCATGATAAAACTTAAAATAAGAGAAGTGAATCTCTCTGAAGCAATGTAAACTAGTTTGACATCAAATTGTCTGCAGGGCCAGTTCTCTCTGGAGGCTCGGAAAGAAAACCCATCTCAGCTTCTGGTGATGGCTGGTGAGCCTTGGTGGCCCATTGCTTGTAGAAGTATCATGTCAATCTTGACCTCCATCTCCATGTGGCGTTGTCTGTATCTTCATAAAGAAGAATGCCTCACATACTGCGATGGACTCATAACTGCTTGTTATCCCAACGAGGGTATCTTTAGGACTGATTCCAAGCACAGTCACAGGCTGAAGTGTTAGAGACTGGGGCTTCTACATGAGGGATGCAACTCAAGCTTATAATGTAACGGATGCATCTTGATACACAAATTTAATTGCACAGCTTCAACATTATTGTTATCATACCCCATTTAAAGAAAGCAAATAACCTCCCCTCCCCCAGACAAGGGCTCACTAATAGAGCCCAGGCTGGCCTCTCCTCTAACTCCCAGAGACCAATATACCTCTGCCTCCTGGGTGCTGGGATTAAAGGCATGCACCACCATGCTCTGGTGTGAAAACAGTTCTTGATGTAAAGGAGCTCCCTGCCCTCCACTCTCTGCCCGATGACAACTTCATCCAGCTACAGGTGACTATAGCTTCTTCATAAACCTGTTCATATAGGAAAATCTTTGCACTTCTTTTAGCCTTACAACTTGTGTGTAGAACTCTAAAGCAGATGGTTTGGTTTCTTTCTAAGTTTGAACACATGAACCATATGAACATATTGTTCTGTTTTGCTCCCTTCACTCAACATTCTGTTGTGATGTTTGCTACTCTGTTCTTTTTGCTGGTTCTGTCTCCCAGCATAAGTTATCAACAGTTTTTCCTTGCTACTAATTAGAGACAGTTCCCATTTCAGACTATTCCAAACACTACTGTTCTGGGCATTCTAGCATATTCTAGCATATTCTTATACGCCAGTGGTGCTCGTGTACAGGAGTTTCTCTGGCTTCTATGTCTATGAATGGAGCAGCTGCACTATTGAGTATACTTAACTTTAGTTTCATTAGATAGAGTGAGTTAAAAGCCAGCAAGCTGTACTCCTCTGTGGCCTCTGCATCAGCTCCTGCCTCCAGGTTTCTGCCTTGAGTTCCTGTCCTGACTTCCCTGAGTAGTCAAATGAGACCTGAGATTTGTAAGCTGAAATAAACACTTTCCTCCTCAAGTTGCTTTTGGTCATGGTATTTTACCACAGCAATCTGAACTCTAACTAAAATGCTACCTATTCATTTATCAAGACACCATCATTGACAAGAAATCCCTTCTCACCATTTTTTCAGTCACAGTCCTCAAGGATACAAATGAAAACACAACAACTTATCCTGACTCCTTTTTCACATCATTATGGAAAACTACACTTCTCTTAGAAAAGGTCACTAGGATGAAACATTCACACCTCATGGGTAACAATGATCTGTGGTACATGTGAGAATGCAAAGGAAATATTAAAACAGATGGAGAGTAAAGATCTTAGGAAGAGACTGACTGAGTTTACTAACTTCACAGAGAAGTTCCATTTTCATTCAGCTGGCTGCTTCGGGGGTTGCCTCATACTGGTTCCTTTCCATTTAGTCTCACGGGCTTGAACTATGCCTGCCTCAGTTTGAAGGGTGGAGCAGAGATGTATGCAGGCAAAACAGCATGTTTGATCAGGGCTCCTTTTACGAATATGTTAATAAAATCTATTCTGGAGCATTCACCAAGAGTTTTACATGCTGTGTCTCACTTATTAACACTAGTATTATTTTCAAGACATCTATTATTCAAAGGTTAGACCTCATTTTTCTCCTGTTCAGAGCTTTTCATTTTCCATGAGTTCTGTTACTGTTTCTCAAGTCTGCTTCTTTGTCAAGGATGTAATTTTGTATAGTGTCAAGTTTGCTATTAACTATCATCAAAGCATATTTTCCGTAGGTTGCTCTGTTCTTCTTTCAATTTTGTCCTTTCTGTCTACAACCCAAAGTAAAGATATTTCTATGTATCTCCCCCAGTCTCGTCTTAAATGAAATCTCAAATGGAAGACCATTGTCCTTATGGTCCCCTTACTTTAGAACTTTCTCTCTCTCTGTGGTGGGAATCTGAGAACTGACTGCTTCTGTGTCGGCAGGAATCATCACTTCCTCAATCTCTGTAGGCTGTTTTTGAAACCACAATGAGGGTTTGGGTTTGTTTGTTTGTTTGTTGTCCTTTCTTATTGGTAATCTCACCAACTCCAGTGCCTCCTCTATTCTCATGGAAGACAGAGGTCTCTGGCTCTTTCTTTCTTTTCTCTCTATCTTGATACCATTCTGCAAGCCCTTGTGGGTAGTCCTTTCAACATTATCATAGTCACAATTGTAGATTCTTCTGGGGATAATTGCATTGACATTAACAAAGACCCAAGTGAACCTGTCTGTGGTAGATCCTCTGAGAGATGCTTACGCATGCTCACACTGTTAGATTCTCTTTGAGTCACTGGTTCCAGACTCAAAAACTTGCTGAGAAAGAGCCACAAACAAAAGACACCCCTGATGGCAAGGACAAGGAGGTCTGATGGGATGAACCATAAGCAGCTCAAGATGATAATCAAATAAGGACAAAGCCTATGACTTGTTCAGGCCTGCCCCCACAATGGAAAACTGTAACCCTGATTAGCCCCTGACTAGCCCTGGTCAATTAGAACGTACCAATATGATTGCCACTTGCTTAAGCCAGTCATATCCAAAATGACCAAACTGCCTTAGGACCTCCTCATTGCTGTGCTTAAAAAGAGCCCACATGTCCCTCTCTGGGTCTTCACCATTTGGCCTTTGTGTAGAATGGTTGGCCCCAGCATGCTGGATAATGAACATTCCTGTTGATTGCATACATGGATGGTGGTCTTTTGTGGGACTTCTCTAGGACACTAACACAAAGCATGAGAACAAAGACATTACTGGAGGTCTAGTATGGTATTCAGGAGCAAACATTGATGCTTGGGGTTGGTACCATGGAGGTGGTAATCTGAAGTGGTCCCAGATGGAGAGATTTTGGAGGAAATGACAGGGGCCATTGTGGGATGTAAGACACACAGTGAACATAAGGAGACAAAGATGCCTGCTGAGTTTTCCCTGGAGCAACTGTAAGAAGAGGGAGGTCTGTCATTTACTGAAATGGGCAGGAACAGCTTCCTTCTCAGTATGTGAAGTTTGGCATTATTATTAAATATTAATTTGACAGAGTGAGGTAGAGGGTTCTGGATGCCTGGGAAGAGGGGCAGAAATCTCAAGTAGGATTGGTATGGAAGCCATGGGACTGGGTGGACACAGCCATATTTGGATTCAGACACACTGGCATGTCACTGCAGGGAAGAGAAAGAGATGCAGTCCACAGTGCTGAACACAGGTCAGCAAAAGAGTCACAAACCAGATCAAACCAGTTCAAACCAGCTCAGCTCTGGGCTTGTAGTGGACTCTGTCACAGTTGCCTGTTCTCAGAGAAGCCTTCCCACTGCAGAATGACCGCTGTTTGCTTTTTTCAGCCATGCTGAAAACAGGAAGCAGAGATAACAAACTAGCTCCCTGCGCCTCCTGAAGCAAATCTTTTTCATATCAAGGCTTATCAGCCGGCTCCTCACAATATTGCTCTCGTCCCCTGGGAGGCAGATGTTTTTCAAACAGCCCATGTTTATTTATCATTTTGTTTATTTTAAAGTTACTGAACCTGAAAGAAGAGATATCTTTCTAGATGAACGCCTAGAAAACAAGATGCAGGTATCGCCTGAGCTCAGTCGTCCCACGTTTACTTCATTTTCTTTTATCTTTTTAATTCCAAAAACCACTTATTAAAATTTAACAAAGTAACCATGGATAAGAATAAATAGCTCAGACTCAGGGAAAAGGGACCATTATTATACAATCTTAGAGTAATCTTGTTGGGCACATGAAGTGAGACCATATCTATACTTGAAATTGTTGAAATGATGTTTTTCTGCAGAAAATGATGCTATTATTGTCATTCAACTAAAAAAGAAGCTAATCCAAAGGAAGTGTTGTTGTTGTTGTTGTTTTTAATAGCTATGAATTTGAAAAAAAAAAAAAGAGTACAGACTTCTTTCTTTACAATTCTGCTCGGTTTGCCTCAGAGTAAGAGGAGGCCTGGCCCAGTTCCAGAGTAGAGTGGCCATGTCTGCACCGATATAGGATGCGGTCCTGGTGTGGCATGAAGCCAAGAAGAAGGGGCACTGAGGTGGCCAAAAGCATCACATGGGAAGGAGTCAGTTGAGTAGCCATGGGTTCCCTACTCAGAGGCAGCAATAAAAATCAAATCTTGGATGGACAGTTCTACCTCTGGTGGAGCCAGTGTCCTTGACAATGAGCAAGGGGTCTGTTCATCCAGAAGCAGTGTCAGGAGTCTTTCTACACTCACAGAAAACCTGCTGAAATGGAGCCCAGGTCTCTAATCCTGAGGGAGTATGAAAAACAGCTATGAATCTACAAGACCAAAAGAATACAGACTTCTTCCTTTACCCAGGGACACAGTTCTGCTTACTTTGTGATCAGTTTTGTTCTCTCTCTCCCTCTTCCTCCCGGCAGCCCCCACCCCCTGCGTGTGTGTGTGTGTGTGTGTGTGTGTGTGTGTGTGTGTGTGTGTGTGTGTTACTGGAGCTGAACCTAGGGCATTATGCTAGCAAGCACTCTACAACAGTCTTTTTTACTTTTTATTTTGAGACAAGGTTTCATTGTGTTTCCCAAACTGAACTTACACTCACTCACATTGCAGACCCAAGTGATCTTGAATTTGCAGTCTTCCTGCCCCAGCCTGATAAGTACCTGAGATTGCAGACATGTGACACCAGGCTCAGCTAGGAAAAGGATCTTGGAGAAATACCTTCTGCTAACACAATTTGAGAGTTTGCATCTGTTAGGCCCAGGGCTCTATGATGGGGAAAACTGAGACTGATAACCAAAAAATGACTGGAGGTGATGCTTAGGCAAAATAGAAGGATAGAGGGGAGCTATTAGTTTCCTGTCAAAATTTTCTGTAGTAGACTGTCACAAATGAAGTGGCGTGTAATCGCACAAATGCATCATCTTATAATTCTATAGGCCTGAGACTAAACACATATTTCAGCAGAAGCGGTAGTTAATTTTATTTTATTTGGCCACAATGCCTAAATATTTTATCAGATACTATTCTGGATATTTCTGTGGAGGTGTTTGTTTAGCTGTTGACTTGTTTAGTTATGGTACAAAATAATGGGTTTCATTATGACACACACAAATATATATGTTTATGATGGTGGGGGATATGAACAAGGGATAATGATGTATAAGTATGTAGGTATATGCATATATGTAAGTCATGTATATAAGTCTACTTACATATATACTTATACACAAGTAGTACATATATGCAAGTATACTTACATATATATGATATACCTACATACTTACACATCATTATCCCTTGTTCATATCCCCCACGATCATGTCCTTTCCCTCTCCCTCAGCTGATCCACCTCTTCTCCCCTAACAGTTCCTACACATAGATGAAACTCACACATATATTTCCCACATGTGAAAAAGCATCACCCTCTCCTCTTTCTCCCTTCCCCCATTACTCCCTTGTTTCCCTGGGTGAAAGTGATTTGCGGGTAAGATTGTCCTTTGAATCAGTGCACTCTGAGGAAAGACAGATTGTCTTTCCACTCTGCTGCCTGCTGCTCTTCCCCAAGCCTACCTCAGGTGGGAAGCAGGGGTGGGGGTCTGATTTACACAAAGCCTCATGCCTTTGCTGACTAGATATGAATTTTTCTTCTTGCTATAAGCCTGGTATCAGTACTTTAAGCCAGCATTTCCCAAATTCTGCTCTGTGACATATTAGTGTTGTGTGGCGTATTAAGAAGAACTCTGATTAAATAAACGTGTGCGACTTTTCCTGTGCAGCTTTCTACAAGTATACTCAGTGTTAGCATGCACAAGATCCAGGAGGTCTTATGCAGAGGGAAGCTGAATTCTTCAAGAACTTCCCCAGGCTTATTTAATCAGTGCACCTTCTTCTACAGCACACCTAGTAACAGGACTAAAATTGATACTTAAAATACTGGACTTTGGAGAATGCATTCCTGGACAGAAGCAAAGATGCTACAGAGATACAGCACAGAGGTGAAAATCCAGGTGCGATGCATGATCTCGTACAGGTATGGGGGCCTCAGAGTCTTCTTTAGTTTAACCATTACCTCCAATACTCTAGAGTCACTTGGCCGACTAACAGTGTCTCCATTTAATAGGTGAGGGCTAAGATTCAAGGCCCTGTTTTATGCATCTAGTGAGTAAGAGTCAAGATTTTAACTCAAGAAACCTTACTGCAGAACTTATATTCCTAGGAATTACTTTTGAGTTCAGGTTTTCACAACAAAGATATCCATGCGAGCCCCCACCCCTGTGAGCCGTCCCCCCAAACCTGATCCAAGCAGAAATGTTAGCAAAGGAAGGAAATCCTAAAGAACTGTGCTTTTCCCTGGTCAAAAGCACCAGAGAATTCAAGTTCGCTGATTGACGTTCAGGTTATAGTGGAGACAAACTGTCTCTGAATAGGGCAATGGCAAAGTCCAGGTTGTCCCAAGACTGATTTACCTTACCTGCCTCTCTCACTAGCAAAGGTAAGACGGCACCACCTACTGGGCAGCACAGGTACTCTGCCTTGAGGTCCATCTAGTTACTACAATTGGGTTTTACTAGTTACGCTAGGTTTAAGTCTGTAAGCTGAGACAACACAGCTAACTTCATGAGATGATTGTGAAGGTTAAGGAGAGCGTGGATAAAATTCCAGGTGTGCAACAAGACACCATATAAGATAACTTTTTCAAGGCAAAGCTGAGCTCTGGAGCCCAGGCTGGCTTAGAACTCATCATCCTCGTGTTTCAGTCCCCTCAAGTGCTGACATTGCAGGTATTTGCCAACAAAGCTGAACTTCTTACAATTATTATGAAGTCCAGTGGCCTTTGCAAGGCACTCCCTGACTCACCTAGGTTAATTCAACCTTGCCTCTGGAGAACAAATTTGCCTTCCACTTCCCCCATGCCACTTCTTGGCAGAGTCTGGCCCTTTAATTGGAGATAAGTTTGGAGGGCTACCAAACTCCTCAAGCCACGGTGAACAAAGACCAGGGATGCTGTAATCAGGGTGTTTCTCTGTGGTGTTGGCTAGCATCTCCTCTCATTGCTGGGGAAATGTTTTGTCTCTGAAAAGGTGAGTGTCTGCTCTCCTTCAGTTCCCACAGGCTTTCCAGTGAGTAGAAATGTATTAGGAGCTGGCACGTGACTGACGCTTCCGCTATTTTCCCTGCTTGTGAGTTTTCCCACTTAGATTAATAGAAAGCTGAGAAGAAAGCCTGGGGATCTTGTTGATTCAACCATTACCTCCAAATCTGAGCCCTTGAGCCCCTGGTAGAATTGTTTAGATTATCTTCTGTAAGCCATTACTTGCAAAGATTACAAAGAAAACACTGCCTTGCTGTTTTCAAATCTGAAATCTTTCTGTTAAATGGTGTTTAAAATGTTCACAGGATAATGAGATCAAGGATCCTTTAAGCAAGAAAAAATTATAGTAGTGTTGATGGGAAAAAAATAAAGCAGTTCAGGGCCCAAGAAAATGTCATCTTAATTTCCGGTTTTAGAAGCGTCTGGCTATAAGACAAAGATAGCAAACCCAGGCAGAAAACTTAGAAAGGGAACTGCATGTGACTTTTGAGGGGACTTCAAATCAAGAGAGTCAGGTGGAAAGGGAAAATGGCCTCTTGGGGGGAGGGACTCTCTGTGGGAGGATGCTCACTGGACCTTGAAAATGCTGGAGACTGCTGTGGACAGCTCCTCCCAATTTGTGTTTTGAATATACACTGGAATAGTTTTATAGGTAAAGACAGAAGAATTAGTGATTGGATTCTTAAAGAATTAAACTTCAGAAAAATCATCTGAGTAACAGGTGAGTTCAGCGGCCGGAGCTCTGCATTGCAACAGGCTGTTTCTGCAGCTTAGTGTATTGCAGCATCTTCTTGCTGGCGGCCAGAGCTTTGCCTTGCACCAGCTGGTTTCTGTTATTTAATAGCTTGCAATTCATTCTTCCTGGAGGCAGAAATGTGGACATTGGTCAAAGTGGTGCTTTTAATTACAGAGTTTAATTTTAAGGAAAATGAATGAGTGGATTTTTAATATAACTTCTTCAATCATTTATCTCCACTTACTTGAATTGTTACAGAAAATCAGAAAACCTAAATGAAGGCACCATACTATTCAAAAGGACAAGATTGTTCTCCCTTAGGTGAGCCTGCTTATAAAACTGTCTATTTGGTGTGCTAGGAAATAATAAAGTGGGGACAAATGATTGCTTTGGGGGAGCTATAGAAGCATCAAGTGTTTTTCATGTCCTTTAATTAAGCACACATGCTATACCCAGCTTCCTCCTCAAAAAAGCCTTCCAGAACACCTCAACACCCCATGATGGTTGACTCTTTTCAAGCTAGTGGGACTCTGATATAACAGTCAGACTTCACAAGACATGTCAAGAGAGCACAAAGTTTTTGTCAAATTCTTTAATCAGTCCACTGTCTCCAAAGGGGAGCAGCATACAGTTTGCAGCAAGACACAGTAGGACCAGCATGGACTCAATGCAAACAGCACTGGGCCTGCTCAGGTAAGACAGACTGGGTAAACCTTCTTTAACTTCTCCAAGTTTCTGATTACTCAACTATAAGGTGAGGAAAATAACGTGCACTTAACACGCTTGTCAAAGGATTTAATGAGACATTTTATTCTAAAGTGCCTGACATAACCATGCTGCACATGGTTTAATATATATTATTTCCCTTTCCATTTTCCCCTTTGTGTGCATATATACTGGCAGCATCAATTTCTTTTATGTGTGGAGCCGATGCTGTTAACTTTATTAAGCAAGCTTTTTCCATTAAGCATGTATCCTTATTCATTAGCTTGGAGGACTAGCACACAAAGATATTAAATTATTTACTCAAGTTTAATGAATGAAATTGAAAACCTTTTTCTCCTGCCTAACATGAATGTGCCCTTTTCAGTATGCAGAGCCTTGTTGCATTTGTTCAGAAGCTATTGCAAAGTGCTTAGTTTGGAACACTGGATTAATGAGGCCGGAGACATGGCGTTGGTCACCATGGCGACCAAACTAGCTTTGCTCTGTTCTGAGCTCAAACAATGGATATAGGATGCTTAGCTCTAGCCTTCAGTATATAGTTGGGTGTTCTTTTTCATCTATCTGACTCCCCATTGCTGCTTCCAATTACTCCCT
Source organism: Onychomys torridus (assembly GCF_903995425.1). Lineage (NCBI taxonomy): Eukaryota > Metazoa > Chordata > Mammalia > Rodentia > Cricetidae > Onychomys > Onychomys torridus. The sequence goes on from NC_050445.1 coordinate 62,655,936, forward strand.
AATTCCCTTGAAAATAAATAAATAAAAAGAACATCCCTAGTTCTTTAGGGCTGTGCTTCTTCAGCTCTTCCATGTAACCTTCCGCCTGAATAATACATTTATCTCCCCATCAGCTTCTGTAGATTCAGACACCTGCATCACATTTTCCTTCAGTTTGTAAATGTCTACCATTCTTTTGGGTGTCTAACATATGCAGCTGACCAGAAGCCCTGGTCTCTCAGACTTTGGGTCTCATTCCCTTTGGTGACTTTCTCTCCCCTCTGACTGCAACTCACAGTCAAGCCTGGACTGCCCTTACTGAAGCCAGATGCTACCCCAACCACCAGTTCCCACGTCCAATTCTCTGGGCTCACCTCATCTCTTTACAGCTTGCATGCTTACTATTTGCTACAACCGCTCCGGGAATGTGTTCATTCTTCTCTGCCACTTCTTGTCCACTAGGAGTTCCTTACTTTCAGCCCATCCCCTCCAGATAGTTCCGTGTCCCCGCATTTCAGCCCCTCTACTGCCAAAACTTTCAATTCCCCCACGTCACAAAGCATCCTCTAATGCTAGGAATGGCACTAAGCGGAAGGGAGGCGAGGTGTAGTCTCAGTGCCTACTCCCAAGCAGCTGAATGCCATGTGGCAAGAACCACATTGTTGCTGTGGTTCCCTCAGAACAAGACTGGTACCGTCACAAAGGGCAGCAGGAAAGTTTAGCTGGCCACTCTAGGTGGCCCAGCATTTGTCTCCAAACATATTGGTTACGTTCTAAAATCAGCATCCCAAATGTCTTCTCCCAGTATTTAATCCTTGTCCTTCCCCAGTATCCTTATGACTTGATTTGCTAAGAAAATGCCATGCAAATGGAGACTTCTTCAAACCCTGACAGCTCATCTATCAACTCCCCATCTTTCCCCTTTCCACTGTAGGTCCTGATACAAGTGGGGTTTTCCTCTCCAAAGACAATCTTGTACCCTCTCTGGACCTCCCTCCCCAAACTTCTCAGAAACCTCACATCGTAAATTATCCCTCCATCCTTCCTGTCTTCAAACTTTGAACGCTGAGTAGAATTTGCATCATGTTTTTACATTCAGGTGTTACATAAAAAGAAAAGGAACACCTCTCTCTTGCCTCCTCCTCTTAATACTTTTTAAAAAGTTGTGTTCACTCTCGTGGACAATCCCGCTTTAGTTATCAGCGTCCTCAGTTTGGCTTCTATCTCTCAGTTTTTGCAATATTGAACACCATCTGTGATACCAATCCACAGAAATCTTTGAATCCCCAGCGCACTAGATCTCAAAGTGCATAGCATAGCATAGCATAGCATAGCATAGCATAGCACAGCACAGCACAGCATAGCACAGCACAGCATAGCATAGCACAGCACAGCACAGCACAGCACAGCATAGCATAGCATAGCACAGCATAGCATAGCATAGCATAGCACAGCACAGCACAGCACAGCACAGCACAGCACAGCATAGCACAGCACAGCACAGCACAGCACAGCACAGCATAGCATAGCATAGCACAGCACAGCACAGCATAGCATAACATAGCATAGCATAGCATAGCATAGCATAGTATGTCATTTCAGACTTTTCTCCCCTGGCAGGCTAATCCACATAGGAAAGAGTCCAATAACTGAATGGTGTGACGTGTCCAACTTATCCAGGACTGGTCATGGGGTGCCTTGAACTACACTCTTCCCCAAGCACTAGTCCTTGTTCTGGGTTGAAGATTTAACACAGATCCAATACAAAAGAGCTCTGTTCTCATGAAACTTACAAGTAGACATTAATCAAAGAATTAAGCAAATGTAAGCACCATAAAAGAAAACTACAATATCCTATGAGAATAGAACAATGACCTTTGGGAATACAGAATATAACATGTGGTTTAACGGCGCTCTTGGAAAACTCGGAATGGAAGGCTCTTTTCACGCCTCACACAGGAGCAGATTTTAGCTCTGCGAAAAGGAGGGGGTAATGTCCTAGAGTGTAGGTGTGTTTACTACATTTGCACTACCTGAGACCCACCACCTAGTATACTGGCAATTTGACGCTAAATTTCTAGGAAGAAGCCAGATGGATGTTTTTCTTTAGGGAATATATCCAGGAAAAAAAATTCTCAAATGATTAATGTAGCCAAATTCCCCAGAGTGAGTGAAGCTAATAATTAACAAACTTCATTTGGATTCCAGTCACTCCATCTTAGATGCAAGGAGACAGCCAGAGGTTCTCAGACAACCCAGACAGTCTAGAGCAAGCCTTTCAGAAAGCAAGCATAGTGGTGCAGATGTACAGGTCAGGGAAGCAGCCCAGGAGCAAGGCGGGAGACTAGTAGTCAAATGATAGCAATTTGCAGAGGAGGATATATAAAAGCAGGAAAGAAGTCATGCAGAAAAAAAAAAAAAAAAAAACATTCAGGAACATTTCCTAGAATTGACAGAGAAGTATTGTGGGGGTTGGAAGGACCCAGGAAAGTAGATGAAAAGAGACGCATCCACGCAGACCCTTGTGGAATTCCAAACCCCACACTCTGCAGGGAAGAATATCGAAGCTCACAAGCGAAGGCTGAAAAATAAACTGGCTTCAGATTTTTCAGCTACCTCTTGAAATATGGAGGAATGCTATTATTCTTCTAGAAGGAAATCATTATGAACCTGGGCTTCTCTGTCCATCAAGGATAAGCAATTGCTCTGAGTGCTAGTTAGCATCTCCAGCGTGATTTCTAAGAACTCTCATTAAGGATATGGTCAGCTCAAAACACGACAAACAAAGATTTTTAAAAAGTGTGATTTGGGGAGAGGAACTCTGACCTGAAGAGAACAGGGAGGTCAAGATGAAGGAAAGGTCTCCAAGACAACAGCAGCTCCCAGACCAGACAGGAACAACACTAGAGGATCTGGAAAGGGAATTCCCTCCCCCCAGGATTCAATTGTTGATTTAATAGTTGATTAATACTCACCGAGGTTAAACATCTTTGTAAAAATTAAACTTAGAGCAAAAACAGGCTTAAAATATCAGTGAGTACATAGAAATCTAAGCAAAAAAAGACTAAATAAGGAATTTTTTTTACAGACATTTTTATCCCAGTTAGTAGCAAGCTTTGTGGTTATTGCAACTACCTTGGTAACCTGGGAACAGGAAAGGGCCAATGCAGACAGGTGTCTCCAAAAGAGAAAAAAAGATACAGCCTCATCATGCCACTATAGTTCTGATTGCCACCAAACTTACATGGCTACATCTTTTTTGTTTTCATACATAAATAAACGGTAGATATTTGGCAATATATAAACACCAGACCAATCAAACTAGAGAAGTAAAAGCAGCTACCTCTAGGGAAAAATCAGGACTGCATTTTTCATAATGGACCTTGAGTTTAATATCTTAATTCTTTTCAGAGAGCTTGGATTCTCCCATCTCCTTTATTACATACATCTTCTGGATTTCTTTAATTTCGTGTTATATTATAAATTATCTTCTCCTACAACTGCATTTCCTTATTTCTAGTATATAGAAATCTGATTGGTTCATTAGTAGAATGATTGGAAATGTAAGATGACTGCTAAACTCAATTATTAATTCTAATCATTTGATGGTAGATTTTCTCAAGTTTTTTTTTAATGTAGACAAACATAATTGCGTGAAATACGGCAGTTTTTCTCCTTTTTGTTCCTTATACATTATTTATTCCCTTTCTCTTTATGCTGAGACCCCCACTGCTCCCAGAACAGAGCTGAAGATGTGGAAGCGATGTGCAAAGAGTAGCCTTCATTCCAAAAAGATACTTTGAAAGCTGCACCACTGAGGGACCATGGACTTTCCACCCTCTGCTGAAGGCTGTGTTCTACACAGTGTGGGCTGATTGCCTACAAGGGATACAGTGGGGCTGGAGAAACTGCTGTCTGCTGGGTATGAGACAGGGCCTACCAACTTATTTCAGTTCTCTCGAGCAGTCCAGGAGACAAGGTGGAAGAAGGCAGCCTTTCAAGGGCAAGCAACTTAGAGATACTCTGCGTCTGACAGAGGAAGATCTCTGAGCAGGAAGCAGTCACAAATGTCCTTGCCTATCATTTACTGTCTCCGTTTCTTTCTTTGTACAATGAAAGATTGTTTTCCCTTTTGTGATTCTTTAAATTTTTATTTTTAATGGTGATTTATAATTTCCTTTAAAATAATTTTAACATATAATGGCAACTTAAAGAGAAAAATGAAATTCCAATTGCCTAGGTATACTTACAATATAGCAGAAGTGGCAAGCATCTTTGGGGTGGCCTGCAAGTGAATACAATGGCCAGATTTGTGTTGCCACAGTGCACAGCACAGGCAAAGGGAGGGTGTGCGCAGCCCAGCACAGCACAGCAGTGAGGTGGGGAGAGACGTCTGTCCAGCCGGTGTGTGCCCGTTTCCTCATTAAAATGAAGCCTTTCTAGGCTGTGTACCACTGATGGGGAACTCTCCTAAGTAGGTGACTTGTGTTTGTGTGGCACCCGGGAGCAGAGGGTGGTCTTTTTAGAGGCAGGGTCTTCTTTACATTGCCATACACTATATCCTGTTAGAAGCCATTTGAATTTTTATAGCTTTCCTCAGGTAACAAATTTTCCTCCTACTGTTGGGATTAGCTTCATGTGGTGGAAAGCAAGCAGTGTTCATTTTCCTCTTAGGAAAGGGGATGGATAGAAATAATGTACTGCTTAGGAGCCAGCCAAACCTGACCGGACTCTCTTTATTCATAGGGAAATGCAGGAAGCAAAGAACAGACCTTTTCGCTGAGGTAAATAAGCCCTCTCAACTGATGAACGCCATTATACTAACACCAAAGGGAACAAAGGCCAGAAGATGGCGGCATTAAGTAGAAAGGCAAACAGAAAAATAGCAGGCAAAATCCAGCATGGGACAAAGCCGGCTCCGCAACAGTGAAAAAACAGGACAAAATCCTTTAAGAGAAAATTGCATGCAATTTTTTGGACTCAATTAGCCTTTTCCACAAAGAGCACTTTCCCACAAAGAGCCCATTAAATAGCAAATGAAATTACATCGGTTTTCAGTTGCCATGGTACTAGTCCTTCCTCTAATGGACTGCTCTGGTCCTGAGTTTCCTTATAGCCTGGCTTATTTTCCTAGCTGATATGGATGTGCCGTCTCCATTCCCTCTGTCCACTCAGGAAGAGATGTATGTGACTTCTTCCCCCAAATGCCTGCAGCAAAATCACAGGGAAACAGGATTCAACCATCCACCAAATTCCCTAGAGACCAGGGGTGTGAAACTGACCAGAGGCATCCTTTCATTAGCTGTCAATGTGACAGTTCACACTAATTCTCTGGTGGAGGGCACAGCCGTGTACTCAGGGCTCCTGGAGCTGCATACTCCCACCAGGGATTGTTTTACAAGCGCTGCCCTATGGGCTGAGGACATAAAGATGCCCAGGGAGACATAAGAGTTCATTCCTTGGGGTCTTCTAAAGTCTGCAGACTGGAGGACTGGCCCACAGCACTTACCTACTTTTCCTTCATCCAAAGAAATGGAAAACAAAACAAGCAAACAAGCGAAAACCAAAACTTCCCCAATTATTTCATTTGCAATTTTGTTTTTCTATGGATTCCTAGTTGCCAAGTGTCATACTTCAAAATAGGTAGAGAGAGCTAGAGCTCAGATGGAAAAAATGGTTGAATGAGGGCCAGAACTGCATACACCCACACATGGTAGAAGCAGGGGAAATGGAAGCTCAGGGTCATCTGGGTTCCATACTAAGTCAGAGGACAGCCTGAGCTACACAAGACCCTATCTTTAAAAAATAACTCACAAAACCAAGGGTCTTTAACATATAGATGTGCCTTAAAAAATGACTTAGGGGCCAGAGAGATGGTTCAATAGGTACATGATGAACCCACAGGATGCTCTCTGCCCTCTACACAAAAACAATATGGCACATGTGTGTATGTGCACAAGCACACACATAGTAAACAAAGATTACAAAAAGTTAGATACTATTAAATATTAACTTTGGTAATGTTTGATGAATAACTTAGATATTATTTCCTGATACACATAGTCACATGCAATTTTTAGAAAAATATATCAATATAGTTCATACTCCCCTATAAAAGGCTATTTAAAAATCTTTAAACATTAACCAAAGCCAGTGGCCCACACCTGTAGTCCCAGCACTCAACAAGTTGAGACAAGAGAGTCCTACAGATTGGAGGCACCTTAGAATGAGTGCCAGGCCAGCCAGAGCTATGGTGTGAGAGCCTTTATGAATAAATAAGTAAATAGAACAGTAAAACCTGCCCATGTAAAGAAACACTTTGGACACAGTTGAATGTGTGCTTGGGATGCAGACAGTATAACAAAATATTCTATTAAGTAGACAAGTATTTTTAAAATTTAGTAATATACATGATTCTATGGTGGTGAAAATAAATCAGATATATCTTGGAAGTTCCAGCATACCGGTTGCAAATTGTATGTGTTTTAAGTTATTTCCTTACTCCATCGAAACTGCTAACACAAAAGTATTAAGTGGATGTGTGCTGAAGGCCTGCAGGATGTGACCAAGCCCAGTGCTAAGCTCAGGTTCATATTGCCTTTTCTGTTCTCTCTGAATAGACTTGTTTGGAGGGGATTACTAAAGCATGAATTTGAGTCTGTGAACAAACGGGAGCTCTAGGTCACAAGCCTGCCTATCCAAAATGAATACCTCATCCCAGAAGCAGGGTTAAAGCTGATGTAGGTTGTCAAGACTCCCCCCAGTGTGTGAGATGATCCTCAACCCTAGCTGAGGCTCTCTCCCAGGCTGAGAGCTTCAGAAGGGAGCATCATCCGGTAGAGATGCAGCAGCTGCTAGGCAGCCCAGGCTCCAGTAGATGGCCCCACAACCACGTTTATATGGAAGCACTAATTAGACTCGGTGAATTACTTTAAAAAGAAGGAAAAAAAGGACATGAAGAGGGAAAGGAAACTTATAAAGGGTAATTGGGGGTATTTAGAAGGAGAAAATCGATGGTGGGCATCATTATATTTTATCCTATGCGTGTATGAAATTCTAAAAGTTTAAAGATAGGAAATGAGTGTGTGAGTACAGACAGATCACAGCTTGCCTGTTCCTACCGCTCTTGCTAACAGAATAACAGATCTATAATTTCTTATGATACAAAATCTAAAGTTTAAACTAATATAGAAAATGGGACAAATTTTAAAAATCTAAAATGAGTGAGGAAGTAAATATAAAATGTGGAGGTGCCAGAGCATAGGATCTGAGGGAGCTGGGAAGCTAATCCATCCACCAACCCAGACCACCAACCTCTCACACCCCCCCACGCCCTCCAGCTCTCATCTCTCTCTCTCTCTCTCTCTCCCTCTCTCTCTCTCTCTCTATCTATCTATCTATCTATCTCTTTCTCTGCCACTGTCTCTCTCTGTCTTTCTCTCTCTTTGTCTCTCTCTCTTGCTCTGTCTCTCTCTGTTTTTTGTCTGTCTTTTCTGTCTTTCTGTCTCTGTCTTTCTGTTTCTGTCTTCCTCTGTCTCTCTGTCTCTCTCTGTCTCTCTCTGTCTCTCTCTCTCTCTCTCTCTCTCTCTCTCTCTCTCTCTCTCTCTCTCTCTCCAGTCTTAACCTTTCACTTGCCTGCCCTCTCTCATTCTTTCTCTTCCTCCCTCTTCTCTTCCCTTTCCCCTCCCTCCTCAGGAAGCAGCAGGCAGACTGATGGCCCCCCTTCGTTCCCATTGTTTAAGAAGCACCTTCTAGGACCTCAGTCATCTTACTACTCTTCTTGAGTAAATTATTCTTGCATTCCTCCCCATGCTCATGGAAATGTCTACCTTTCCTGCTCTCCCTCATCTTTGCTGATGACTTTGCACAGCATTGTTGAGGGGGAACTCATCATATTTGAATGGCCTCATCTTACCGTCAGCAAATCCACCCTGGTGTTGGAAAGCATCCTTTATGGCATATTTGTTAAAAATGGAGATGTGTCTCGTCATTTCCAGATTTCATCCTATCTCAGCTTTAGAAAACTGGATCCTTGAAAGCTTGCTAGAGTAACCCCAAAGTACCCATCCTCAGCAGTTTTCCTTCGGTATCGCTGCAGTCCTTTATCCAAGCTGCAGACGGTACCCTCCGGTGGCCTCCCCCAGCCCAGGCATCACAAGCAGACTATGCTTGCACTGGGGTCTCCAGGCAAACTTCCCTCAACAGTCAAGAGCATACTCACTCCCAAATACTCATTTACACCCTACCCAGTCTAATCTATCTTCCACACCATTTCATCAGACTCACTTCTGTTTTGTTTAGTTTTGTTCTTTTATTTTATCAGTGTTAATCTGCTTTAAGGAATATCTCATTTAACCTTGGTAGCTTTCCCTGTAGGTGGCTAGTCCCTGCTTCTCAACAAACTCACTTCTTTCTTAGTCCTGATTTCCTGTAAGCATACTCAGCTCTCCAACTTCTCTGTCAGTCCATCCCACTCTCCTTCAATGGCTCCTCCTTACACTTTGGCTATTTGAATGTTAACATTTATCATCATGGACTAGACACCTTCTTTTTTTTTATTTATGCTATTGCTTCTTGTATTTTTCAGATAATTTCCCATTGATTTTATAGCCTGAACTGGCCTGAAAAACGTATCATCCTCATGTCTCGGTCTCCCAAGTACTAGAACTCTTAAATTCCAGGACTGAATTAGTTAGATAGTTTGGGAGCCCTTGTCATGAAGAGAACGACAGACAGAGAGACAGCGACAGAGACAGAGAGACAGAGACAGAGAGCAGGAAATTAAAAAAGGGAAACACATGATGGGATTATGTGCAAGCTGCAGATCTGATAAAGGACTTGTATCCAGCATAACCAAGCCGCAAGCAGCTCATTCATTAAAAAAGGAGCAAAAGACGTAAACAGATATTTCTCCAAGTGAATATTCATCTGTCAAGTAAACACATAACAACACTCACATCATCCTTAAGGAAATTCAATCTAAAACCACAACGAGACAGTGTTACATATTTATCAGAGAGCTAAACTCTTTGCTAATATATTACTTTGTCAATTTTGGCAAGAATAGCAAGCAATTGGAGTTTGCACACATTGCTGGTGGAAATAAAAAATGGTCCAGCCACTTTGGGAAACAGGGTATCACTTCTTATAAATCGACCATCCATCCTTTCTTCTCACTCCTAGATATTAATTACAAGGAAATCAAGTATGTTCAGCTATAGGGATCTACATGCAAGTACTTACATCCATGGTTCTCCAAAGTTGATAGGCCCTTGACTGGGGAATGTGCAAACTGCATTGCATGTCTACATGGGATTCTATTGGGCGAGCAACAACTGCTTGACCTAGAGAGGTCTTTAACATTCTATAATAGTTCACTTCTAATACAGATGGTGTTTTCCCCTGGATAGCACTTCCCTATTTTATAATTAAAATGTGTTTTGTTACTATTATATCCTCTGCTACCGAAATATGTATGCATATACATATATTCATGTATACATCTATACATTCATATAAGTTGAGAGCAGAAAGTTTTTTCTTTGTCATCATAATACTTGATGCATAGGGGCTAAATACCACACATCAACATAACTGAAAATCAACACACTTCTTACACTTAAAAATTAAGATAATCACTGAATGATCTCAGTGGGCAATACACACATACTATAAAACCAACAAAAATGTAAATAGTCATGTATATGGTGATTTCAGACCTGAATCAGGCTGAACCTGCCATCACATTGCCTGAGGCAAAAAGAGATGACCAAGGCCCCAAACCATGTGCACATGAACACACATAATAAACCATGTGTGTGTGAATACATGTCAGCCACCCAGTAAGTCTCACCTCGAGACACCAGTTGCTTGGCGCAGAGGATGGAGTTTGGTGTCGTGCAGAAGTGCAAAGCAGTGTGTCCACTCAGGGAGTAGCAGTTGAGCTTTGCTCCACGGTCACAGAGTACCTTCACACACTCGAGGTTGGCCATCTCACAAGCCACGTGCAGAGGGGTCTTCCCGTTGGGCCGGCAGTTGATGGTGGCATTGTGGTCCAGCAGTACCATCAGGCACTCCACGTGACCAAGCAAGACTGAGAGGTGTAGGCCAGTTGCCCAGGAAGACTTCAGCTTATAACTGGGCAGCCAATAGCCTGAGAAGGAAAGGAAAGTAAGTTTACCTTTGGCCCAGTGTCTCTCCCTGTCCTGTGGGGATTTTAACAAGGTGTTTTATTTGGGTCACATCTATAAAATGGAAAGGAAGATAGACCAGGAGTTTGCCCTCGGCAACTGACTAGATGCTCAGTGCCTTATTCTGAGGACTGCTGTGGATCAGGCTTTCTCCAGCTCCTGCCCTCTCTGCTGCTCCCTGTCCCTTTACTTAGGCTTCCTAGATCTCAAAAGCATGTTAACTCACAACTGCATTGTGTGTGACTGCATTTTATTTCACAGGCTATGCTACATGGATGCATTCTAAGAACTTTTTTAAATTGCAAGTCATTTTAAGTTTGTTTGAATCATTCCAAAGCTTATAAATTTTATTCATGTCTACTCCTCATCCCTGTATGTATAGTTGTCAGTCAGTGTGTGGTTTGATTATATTATTTTTTTATTTCTCACACCTGCCTGTTGGTTTATCTGGTATCTCTTTCTAAAGAAAAACATGGGGCAAATCACACATTTTTATTCAAGATTCCTTTAAAGATCTACAAAATAAAGGCAAAGGGGGAATGATAAGTAAGAGAGCTTCACAGAATAAAAATTTGGTGCTTACACTAGAACAGCATGGTAAGACTGTCTTTGAACTTCCTAGCAGCCAAAAACAAACAAGGAACTTGAATGTGTCACACACATAACTGTGCCCAAATTAGGCACAAATTAGTCAAGAGAACTATCCCTAGATCTAAGAGCTTAGACTATTCTCACTACTTAAAATTTTTCTTCCTCCTTTCTTCTGATTCAGCTTTCTGAAAGAGGGTCTCACTGTATAGCCCAGGTGAGTCTTGAACTCACAGCAACACTCCTACCTCGGCTTCCCTAGCAGTGGGACCACAGGCCTGCTCCATCACACTCAGATCATCCCAACTTCTTGTACTCAATATTCCTCAGCAAACAACTTGCAATGGCAGTCTCTCTAACTGCTCAGAAAGGAGCCGGTTCTGATCCTGAAAACCAGAGTGTCCTTTCCCTCTTTCTAGTGGCAAAGATGAGAGGCCACCATGCTGCAACTGATTGGAAACTCATGCCTGCTCCCGCATAGGATAGGGAAAAAATGATCCTGGGAGAAACAGCAGAGAGATGACTAAAAAACACAATTTTGATGTAAAATCAAAGAAACACAGGATGGGAAGACCATCCAGCTCAATCTTCTCATTTTCCAGACCAGAAGACGGCCACTTTCTCAGCCTGCTAGCGCCACAAATCGCCTGCTTCAGTTTAATCTCATGGACTGGGTATATCTGCCACATGGGGTTTCCATCTGTATTTGTCTTTGTGGAAATGGTTTAACTCTATAGGTTTAACTCTAAGCCTGTGATACAGATCAAAAAAGTGGGGGGAGATTCTCCTGAATGCATCTGTAAACACATTGCTGGCATGGAAATGCATTTGTTTGTTTATGGTGTTCCTTATTCCTAAATTCCTGGCAGCCCCAATAGAATTTTCCTTGCCCATTTATTATATGGACCAGTCAGTCATCCTTGGCTTTTGAACAGTCAGTCCCATTTATGTCTCTTATAATCATAATTGTTCACTGTGAAATTAGGCTCACAGACCACCAGATCCTGGAATTTCACCAAGCCTAAAGTGGAACTCTTTCTAAAAATCCACTTCTTCTACATGGCATCTGTGTATTTGGGGGGCAGGAAAGCACCTTATGTGCTGCCCTAAGAGGGCTGGCCATGGGGACAGATGACTGCAGGCTCAGGCTCTGCTGACGTCTGCCTTTAATCTGCACTTTAGAACTTTGGTGGTAGAGTTGGAGATGGGGTTGGGAGAGTCTGAATAACTCAGCCCGCAGCAAAACAGGAGAACAAGCTGCACTGAGCCAAGCAAAGACAGGCCTTAGCAAGGAGTCCACCCTTAAAACCAAGCTGGAGCACAGGTTCTCTAGCAAGAATGGAAATAAGTTCACTTATCCTCATGGAGCACCAGATCTGAGGTCATGTGAGCTTCCAAAACCAAAAATGGGGTGTGCTAATGTTTATGTTGTTATGTCAAAAGACCAGCATTTGCTCATGTGTGCGCGCCTGTGTGTGCGCATACCTATGAGTACCAATAGTCACAGCATGCCAGAAGCAAGTGGATTTCCTGTGTACACCAGCCTCTTCTCTTACAGCACACTCTTTCCAAGGCCTCCAAACCTAGAATGTGATTTTCTCTTCATGTTTACCTTTGGAAGGCACTGCTCTGTGCACTTCCGCAGAGGTCAGCAGCCACTGAACTGCATGCTCAGACTGCACAAGGGGAAGGCTGGAGAGGAAGAGGAGGACGAAGTCCATTGAGGGAGGGTGTGAAGAAGGTGCTGCTTCCTTCTGCGGAAAGCCTCTTATATTCCCATGTATGCAAGCTGCAGACATAGGCACCTGTTCAGGAAAGCTTGGCTTCAGCAAAGGGTTCAACTAAAAAGAGGCTGAGGCAGGAGCAAGGCTATTCCCTCCCTACACATAAACCCCACTGTGGACCCTGAGTGCAAGCCATGCACACAGGGATCTGTAGCACCCACTGCCATAGCTGCTTCCTCACACTGTGACATGTAATCTGCTTATGCCGTTCATCTTCAGTGCATCACATGTTATATGCTCTCAGGGGGCTCAAAGTCTTGGCAGAGCCTCTGTGAAGCATACTTAGTGGGGGAAAAACAAAATAGTGGAACACACCCATATAACCACTAGTGACAGAGGCCACACTCTCTAAGATTGCTGCTAGACACCCACATTGGCTCCATAACTCAGGTGTAGCACATTGCTGTGATAAATAAGGCAAGTATCCCTGTGATATGCTGACTTGTGCCAAAAGCAGAATAGGTAAGGAAAATGTGATTTTTTTTTTGTAGACACCATGGAGCTTTCCTTCAGCCATAAAAGGGAATAAAGTTATATTGTTTGCAGAAAATAGATCTGCCTGGAAATTTTTGTAGTAAGGCGGTCTCAGAAAGGTAATACTTTTCTCTCTCCTTTGTGCTCCCTAGATATCATATAGTATATATAGTCATGATACATATAAATATATATACTATATTTAGTACAGACTAAATGAAATTGTTCAGGGGAACTAAAGAGATTAATCAGAAGGGGAAAAAGGAGGAGGGAAAGCAGAGAGAATGGGGCGGGACAGAGACTATATCATATATACCTGTAAGGAAGAAACAACTTTAAAAGTAACAAAAAACTTTTTTTAACTCTCAAAGCTCCAATCTCCACCACTCCCCAAATAAGTCAAAGCTGCCTCCAGTCTGCAGTTATGCCTGACACAGCTAAAACTTGTAAAGAAGTCTTAGAAGTTTCACCCTTACAAAAACTTTGCAGAATCAACCCTCTTGTGCACACTTCTGCAAGTTTCATTTAAACCTGAAACTGAAGTCATAGGTCTGCAAGACTAGGCAGAAAGCCTCCTCACTCAAGAAACTTGGTGAGGATGGAAGGCTTACAGCCCACTTTTCAAAAAGAGCATTGGTTTGGCTCCAGCGCTTGGAGGGGACACACATCTCTGGTTAAACTAAAGCTAAGCCAAGGCTCCGCAACAGTTATCAGCGCTAATGGTATCCAAGGAAAACCAGCCCCACGCTGAAGAAGCCTCTGGCTGCCGCCAAAGCTTGCACACACTGCTTTAGCTGGATTAGCAGACATTTACTCTGGCCATGTCCAGGTATTTACACAGCCATGAAAGATTATAGGCACAAGCGCAGTTCTAGGCTACTAGTTTAATAACTAATATTCTCAGGATAATTCTCAGAGGCTTCCTAGAGAATGGGAGAGGAAAGCAAGCTTGAAATATAAAGTTTTAAAAAAAGAAACTTTTCGAGCACCTACAAAGAAGGAAGTCCCCTGGGCCGGTAAGAGGAAAAGAGGAAAGTATCTTCCTAAAAACAAGAGAAAAATAGGTGAGAAAGAGATCATTTATTAAGAACAAAAAGCTCCCATGATAACTTTGGACATCAGCTGCTACTTAAGAAGGTAGATAGAGCACCTGCCAGAAACTTTTCAAGTGGAAACAAATTCGCTGGTTATTTTAATTAAAAATACAACTACCATGCAAGGGACCAGAAGAGGCTGTGGGCCATAAACAAAGTACTTAAAGTGCGCTACACAGATTAATAAAGGGTGTTTATTAACCTTGCTGGCTAGGGAGTTTCATACCAGAGACAGAGGTTTGATATTCTGCTTGTCTCATTAGGGAGCCCAAACATGCAACTGCAGAAGAATCGAAGTGTGTAGCTGGGAAAAGCTTTAAAAACAGCCTTGAAGACATCCGCCCATGGTTCCAGTACATAGGCTAACAGTGGGAACCAGAGTGATGGAGAGAGAGCCTTAGAGATTTCTCCTTCATCTCTCTTTACCCTAAATAGTTTCTACTTATCGCAGAACAAACTATGTCATGACACCCCTTAACTAGTCAACTGTTAGTCGCATCCAGTAGCTAAAAATTCACTTGGATGCTCACGATTTCTTTGTGTCGTTGTATTTTAAAGAGATTATCTGGGGCCATCGAGATGGCTGAGTTGGTGCTTGCTGCCAAATTTCAGAATCTGAGTTTGAACCTCGTGACTCACATGGTGGAAAGAGAGAACCCCAAAATGTCTTTTGATTACCACAATATGTTGTGGTATGCTTGCATGCAGTAAATAAATGCTTAAAAGTAAAATGATTGTCCAGTAGATGATATTTTGCTCATTTTTCTATGCTTTTAAAACCACCCATCTCTGCCTGTCGTTCCCTGGGAATTATCTCTCATGCCAGCCAACACATTTTGATTGTTAGTTTTACAAAGTGAAAGAAGGGGGCTTTTTAAAAGAACAAACTGGGAATTTATCGGAAGATTTCATGATAAAGCTAAGAATGGCAGGGTGTGGGGAGAGCATGATAGCTAACTTTAAGAACAAATGTTAAGTGTGATAAACTCCCGGCACAGACTGAGGATTCCTGTGGAGGTTGCTTCAAGTGTGGCCTTCACTGGTGAAAGTTTGTCAAGGAGAAAGACCCAGAACAGCAGGCAAAAAAGAGCCCTCGGGCCCAATACCTCTGCTCTCCACTCCTCATAAAATGCAGTTTTTTATGGGGGTTCATCTTTTAATGACTGGTGCACTTAATGCATTTTAGATTAGAGTCGGGGGATATTTACATTCTAAATCAGTTTCTTTGCCAGTGGAGTTCTGAGTCCAGCACTCACACACTGATCTTGACGTTTGTTGAGACATGATATAATTAGTAATAAATTCAACCACTTTTTGAACTTCTGTGGAAAACGATGTAGTGTGTTTTAAAGGAAACCAAGATCACCTGAAGGTTGATTGCAGACCAGCTAACCTCCTGTGGATAACAGACTGTTGAATACAGAATCACATTTTCAGCTGGTGTAGGAAAGTTTTGAGGTGGCCCTATCTGTTGCCCATTTTACAATTTACTTCATTTATTTATGTGAATAATACCTAAGCAGGAGATACCCACTCTTGGAGAGTAAACAACTATGTTCCCTTTCTGAGAGTGGGTAGGAGTGATGGAGCTTCTCCCCTTCTTATAAAAGTGAATCAAACTGCACAGGGGTGTCTTGTGGACTTTTCCTGTTCACTTTTAGGAGTACAGCCTTTCCGTGTACTTAAAAAAAAAAAAAAAAATCAAAGAGTAATATGTAGCCTTTCAACATCCCCAAAGTCTGCTTTTACTTAATGAAAAAAAAAAAAAAAAGTATCAGAAACAGTAACCCAGCCACACATCCTTCAAAGCCACACAGAGGTGGCTCCCAGTCCTTTAGACAAACCCCAGAAGGAACTGACTGACTAATTAACTACCCAGTTGCAACCGCTCAGTCCCACACTGCTCTGAGAATTCCTTTGTGAGGTAAGACATTGATATCACCACTTAGATCTATTTTCCTTGGCCAGGAGCTGGGCTTCTACTTACGGCTTCCACGCCCACCTTCAGAGTGAAAGGGCTGGCTGTAAGCCTGGAGGCTCATAAAACAAGTTTCGAGTAACTTTTGAGAAAGTGAGAATTTTACCCTAGGCTGTGACTGGAGGCAGAGTCTGACATACTCATGGTAAACAGAGTAAAGTTGTTTCTGTACACACTGTGTGCACACGCGCACTGCTTTCTTGGACATCCCTGAAGATACAAACCCCAAGTCCAGTTTTTCCCAACAGACACCAACCTAAGACTGGAACTCTTTCCTTTCTTTGGGAGGAGGGTTTAAATTTCTGCCCACCCCCCCACTGAAAGCCACATTCCAAAGCCTGGATGCTAGAAAAAACAGTCATCAGGGTACATAAAAAGTTAGCTCCATGAGGACCACAGGAATTGGCTCCTTCTGACGACTGAAACAGAGTGTCTTCTCATTTGGGGGCTTGACACCAGGAGAAATGTTCACCAAAAGCACACAACTTCAAGTTCTCTTTCTCAGAATGACTGCACCCTCCTGCTGTCTGAAGGGTCTGCCTGTTCTGGAAATGAGAAAAGTTGGTCTTTGCAACTCAGTGTCAAGTAGTTTACCCTCTGGCTTGAATCTGAGTCCTCTTGCATGTGGCACACATAGAAGGTTTTTTTGTGTTTGTTTTGTTTTTTAATCGTCATAAAATACACTTAGCATCTAGATAGTATCATTAAATAAAGTCACAAGGTGCAAGCCATCTGATTATACAGCATATAATTTTTTCCTTCAACAAAATCCCTTCAACTTTATATATATATGCCTTCATTTCTCAAACAAAACAGCAATGACAATTTATTATAAAGCACAAATAAAAGTTGCAGCCACTATCCTCAACGATTTTATGCCTCCTCCAGAATTGCAGAGAATTAGCTAGAAATAGATGCTATTAGCATTTGTATCAGGAAATTGCTGACACTAAAGATTTTGAATGGATAGAAAATAGGTTTATACATGAGCATAAACAACTATCCTTTCCCACCTGGTTTCTTTAGACAGATATGAGGGTGAACAGAGTATTTCTTTACAGTACACTCACCAGACAGCCTTTTACTACTTAAAGTTTCCCATTAACTAGCTGACTTGAGAAATCAGAATGAGTGTGCTAATCTATTTCTGATTTATTAAGTAGGAGTTCTGGGGGAAGGGGACTTAATAATTTTTTTTGTTCTAACTTCTGTTTTCCTATTTTTTTTTTTTACAAAGCAGAGATTCTGAATTAAACCTTTCAAAATATTTTTTATCTATTATCATAGCCCAGCAGAAAGGAAAAATAAAAGTTAACTTTGAGGTATTTTGACTTCAGCTTTTCTTCCTGCACTGAAACCCATTAAAATGATGCAGATCATGAAGGTGCCTATGGCACAGCTTTCTCCATTCATTAGCTCTCTAAGTGGAGGAGAAAGCCCCCTTTTTCATCCACACAGACATAGAGATGATATATCTGTAAGTAGCTGCAAGCACAGACTCAGCAGCCTGACCCCCAACAGCCACCCTGCCACAAGCACATCTCAGTCTGACCAGAGTCAGGAACGTTTTCTTTATCCTATGCTACCACAGTCACAAGAGAAGTCCTAAACACACTGTGCATGACAAATGCAAATGCCCAGGGTCCCAAATTGCAGGCACAAGACCGGGAAAGAGCAGTAAACAGAGATGTACGTCCAGAAAGGTGTGCATAATATATAAACCAGCCCAAATGCATCCTCATTTTAAAAGGAAGGAAAGATAAAAATTAGAAATAATTTCTAAACAGACACTAACAATAAGAAAACTGCTTTGAAGACAAAAACTGACCTACTGACCCAAAAATTCATTTTATAACTATTTCACAATTACACCTCTACAATTTTTACCTTGTTTGTAAGATGCCAAAACCATGTTCTCATCTTCAACTTCAAACACTGTGTCCACATCTATTTGCCTCTGGGTTAAAATATCCTTCAGTTTTTCGAAGTCATTTGACTTTAGAGCATCCAGGAAATTTTTCTTAACTAACTTGGCAGTTCCAGCTTTGCTGATAGGGGCAATGATGCCGTCCATCCTCTGCGCCATGTGGAAGCCGAGCAGTGATTTATCAGGAGAGCAGCACCCAGCACACAGGCAAGGCTGGAGAGTCCACAAACTGCCGGCTAATTTTATCCCAAAGTTATGCTGATCCGTTCTATTTATATAGGGATCATTTCAAACTTCAAAATATCCTCCCAGGCTCTCACTGAGTTGTCAGGTCGTTTAAACTGCAGATACGTAAGCAGTTCCCTTCCGCAGTGCGTGGTGTCGATATGAAGGAAAGCTCCTGTGACACATTTCCGAGCATGAAATGTCACAATTATTTCTTATAAGACCAAAGTGAAAGTGTAAGATTTAAAAAGCTCTTAATGCTCTTCATGTTTTCTCCTCAACAGAAACATCTGGTGCCTGGCTGGAGCTCTAGTGTCTTACTCTGACTATATAATAAGCAAAAATGAGAATTTGTTTCTGTTGTTGATACACGTGCTACTGAAAACCTTTAATGATTTTGTGAAATGAGCCTGTAAAATCGAGCCTAATTATGCACATCTAAAAACAAACAGAAGGTTTGCCAGTAACCTAGACTTGAAAATTTCCAATGTTCTGACAAAGCAGGGTGGGCTAGTGGGGGGGGGGGGGGCAACATTTTAGGGAAGAAAAAGAACTTGAAGAAATGAAACAAGTAAACGCAACAAGTGAATGAACTTTACTGAATTCTAATTTTTATTTCTCAAATCAATTAGGAAAAGCTGTGTTTGTTTAGACAAATTAGAAACACAAATACAGACTCGATACTCTTTTTTACTGTGAGATTGTTGATTTGGAAATGTGTGAGTCAGGTATTCAGACGGCGTGAAAAACGAGTATTTGTCCTCAACTAATGCGATGCATAATCAATTGGCACGCTGTCTAACACATCCTCGTGTGTGTGTGTGTGTGTGTGTGTGTGTGTGTGTGTGTGTGTGTGTGTGTGTTTTGCTGGAGATCAAACCCAGGGTCTCACACAGCCTGTTTTACTACTGAGCTAACTACATTCAATACCTCTAAAACTTTTATGTTAAACTAGTTCAGACATATAAATAAGAGAGAGAACAAGAGACAAGAGGCGCAGAGACGGACAGAACACAGGAATCAAATGCAGACACAGTTAAAAAGTGAAAAATATGGTGAGTGATATGCAGTTCCCTATTAGTTTTAATTGCTTTGCTTTTTCAGCTCCTCTGTGTTAGTTTTTTAACAGAAAAAGTTGGAGAGGAAAATATTCAAATTGATTTACTTCTCATCATTAAAATTAGAGAACTAATAGCAAGTGCTAACTAGAATACTAATTAGCCATGATTTACATATTGTGGATGGGTTCAGAAAATCCCTGCAGAATGATTAGCAATGTGGATTTTTTACATTTTTAAATGGTTCATAAAGTCTATAAACATGATTGCAGATCAACACACCTTTTCACTTGATACACTCATGTGTAACATAAATACACAAAACCAGCAAGTCCTGAGCACATAGCTTATCGAATAGTAATGATTTGTATATTCAACGGCCAGACCTACCACAGAACAGACGGAGCCCACCAGAAACCCCATCACACACTCCTTTAGTCAAAACACTAGCTCCATCAACACCTTCTAATACTGTCCATTAGTTTTACATATTTTTTACTTTTATTTGAATTTTAAAAGTTTATTGACTTCAACTTTTGCTGTGTGTTTTAAAGTGACAACAGCAGCAAATTGTGCATTTGAGAGCAAGGGACGGAGAGAAAAGAGGGAGGCTGAGAGACCGGAAGTGTTTGCTCAGCCTTGGGCTAATCCTAAGTGGACCGTCACCATGACTTCTCGCTTTTGCTGAACTTACATTGAGACTCTATGGGAGAGCTGCATGAACTTACCATTTCTTCAGCAAATGCCTACTGAGGACCTACTGTGTGACCATTCCTTACCAAGGGCACTGGAAATAGAATAATGAGAAAAGCAGACAAACATCTCCACCAAGGTAGACTTTAGTGTGTTAATGGCTTCGATGGTGCTGCGTGTATCCCTATGATTCTCTAATGCTTGTCCAATGGATTTTTTTTTTCCCACAAAGTTGCAAACTTTTAAAATGTCATACAGCATCTCTGGTTTGTGACAATTATATTGATCAGATCCCCTCTCACTGGTATGCCCCATTTTACTTGTCAGTAAAGTAAAGGGCAATTTAATTTTATTCCAAACAAATATGTTTAATCTGACCCAAATATATAGCAGTCTCTTTAGATAAGTAGTCAGTATACTAGAAATTAACTATGTTTTTGAGAGTTCTGATTTTCCCTGTAAAGGGACATCCAGGAAGAAGTGTTAAGTGAAAAAACAATATTTAGAACACTAATATTTAACAACCAGCATAGAAGACTCTATGCCATAAATTACTGGTATGACCATACTCGTGGGAGGCTGGAGAACAAAGAAGTCCTGAATGGGTCCATTGTCTTCTGGACCCTCATCCCTGAACTCTCTGCAGGGTGAGGGAGTGTCTCCCATTAACCGGCTCTTGTTTGGTTTTATTCACATTATAGCCTCTGCTGGTCATAGAGTACATGGTTCCAGTCCCTTGCCTCTGGTGAGGAGGTCCTTGTCCATGCTGGCTGCATGGCTACTTTTGTACAGCCAGTTATTGGCCAATTCAGAAGTGATGTGGCTTTTCTCCAGAAACACCATCACTCCTACAACCTCTCACCCCCAACCATACATGGGGACCATGAAGAACTAACACACTGAGGAATGTGGGCAGGGATGAGAATGGGGTCATTAACCTCTGGATCAACTGCTATCTCTGCTCATAATCCAGGAAGACTCCAGCCTTCCTGGCAAGCCAAGTCCAGTCTTAGATCGTTAATTCCTCTGTAACCTCTGCTTTTTCTCTCTGGGTTAACTAGACCATTGATCTCCCTCCAAAGATAGAGGGATTATCATTGCCTTGTGGAAGAAATGTTACCATTTGACATCCTCCCCCACACCCACCAGTCCCCATCCTTGGTTTCCAAAGAAGAAGAAGAAGGAGGAGGAGGAGGAGGAGGAGGAGGAGGAGGAGGAGGAGGAGGAGGAGAAGAAGAAGAAGAAGAAGAAGAAGAAGAAGAAGAAGAAGAAGAAGAAGAAGAAGAAGTTGTTGTTGTTTCGAGTGCCTTTGGTTAAATAAGTAAAAAAAAGTTGTTTAATTGTTACTTCTGCTGCTGTGGCTACTGTCTATTTGGTTCAGTTTGGTCTGGGTGCTGAGGACTGAATGCGCAGCCTCACGCATGCTAGGCCAGTGTACTCCAAACCCCCACCCTCCAAACCCTCATTTTGTTACTACCTGATTTACATGACTTTTGTCTTTCAAAAGTCCAGTTTCCTAACTGTAAAAAGTAAATGGGTCTCTGTGAAATACTTTGAGAAAGCAAAGTTTCTGTGAAGAAACAGACAAAAATAAGAAAGTTATTTCTACCATTCTGCTAAAAGCAAATTATTGACTGATTTATCCAAAATATTAAGAATAAAATTCAGAGAAAAATCAAAGTCATTGCAATGTATCTGGAATATTGTGACTAACGAAAAAAAAAGAAAAACCAACCTGAGACCTACTATCATCATCTAGACTTATCTTCAAATTGCCATCCCTTGGGTCACAGGAGACCATACTGTAAAGTGGTCATGTTTCATGCCATCTAGCCTGGCCTTTCAGAAACACCCCTCTCTTGGGCTCTTAAAATGAAAACTCCATTGTGAACAATGTGTTTTTTATTAGTGTTTCACAACATGCCTTGGACAGTACAGTGTCCTCTAGTCTTGATGGTAGGAAGAACTTCTGACACATTAGTGATGTAGAAGCAAGTAGACCCAAGACCCCCTTGCACTCCCTGGGGTCCTGGGCAGCAGGAACAAAGGCCTGGGTGCTTGTTTTCTCAATGCCTGTGTATAACACAAGCTATCCACTGTGTGTCATCTTGAGAACACAAATGGCTCCTTGGTTTATTATGACATTTCAAAAGATGGATTTAACACTACTGGGCTACAATTGTTAAATGCAACCACAGGGAAGAAATAAGAAGCCAGACACCTAAAACATATTTTCAGAAACTAGAATTTCTATGATAACAGAATCCCCTGGGCCTCTCTGACTTTCCAGCTGATGAATTAGGGTACCCTTGCTGTGGGCTCACTGCCATGTATTCTGAGCTTGCCTGATAATCCCGTTCTTCTTATCTGTCATACTTAAGGGACTGTGTAAAATCTCAGGACACACTGTATTGTTTTGTTTGTCATTATTTCATATATTTTTCATGTGAAAGCTTTGTACAGAGATGCTTTTAGCTGTATTAATAACATGCATTAATAGGTAACACCAGCAAGCACAGTGGAAAATTCCAGTTGTAACATGGGTTTCAGCAGAGATTGGTTCCAAAAGCTTTCTGTATCAACAGGCAAGAGGTTTAGTACTGTAATTGAAATCATTGCCGTTATTTGTAACACAGAAATCAGGAAAACTAAGAACCAACAGTTATATGGAACTCTGCACGGATAAATGGCAAAGAAATTGCAGGTTGGTCTTTTTTTTTTTTTCCCTCTACCTAACAAATAGTCCCAAAACGTGTTGGCTTAACACAACCTTGTAATCATTTATAATCTCTCACAGGTCAGAGCACAATGGAAAGGCTTTTCTTGGCTTTGTGATGTTCGAGACCTCAGATGATGAAAGACTTGGAGGCCAAGGGTTAGCTGATTACCTTTCAAACTGACTTGGTCAGTTAACCAGCAATTTAGCACTGGTGAGGGGCTGTCTGTCCACACAGTCTCTCCAGGAGCCTGTTTGAATATCCTCCCCACATGGTGGTTGGCTTCTCCTAGGATGGAGGAAAAAGGAAATGTCAGAGTGGGTCTTGTTGGCTTTTTAGGGGCCAGAGCTTTCTGGGCCAAAGCAACAGGTTCTAAACCCATAATTTCTGGACAAGAGGATGCAAAGGGGCCATCCTCATTCACGGGTCTCCATCTCAACGAAGAGATCTCTTTGTAGTAAAGTTTAAGAGTGCAGCTGATAGGCAACTGTTTTATTTTCTTTCTTCTGTTTCTTGGACCCAAGCTCAGTTCTCTCTAGGCTGCCTGGACCGACATCCTGAAAGTGACCATGTCCCAGACTTAATACACACTAGCTTCTCCAATATTGGTAATAGTGATGGATTTTTCTTTTTCTGTAGAAAGCAATAAAAGTACAGAGGTTCCCCCACCCACCCACCCACACACCCAGGTATTAGGTATGAAAATAAAACCAACAAAACCAAAATTTCAAACCATTTTGGGATTTCAGTTGCCTGTTCTGGGAGGCCAGTGTCGAAGGAAGACAGACATTCCCTGATCTGGAGGCAGAGGTAGAGTTATGGCTAAACTTTGTAACAATACTTATCAGTTCCTCCGACTGAGCACACCAGCTCCTGAGAATAAATCCCAGACTTGTAACAAACAAATGACTCCATGCACAGCAGGGGCTTTGTACACGGACAGGCACTACAAAAGAGTTGCCGATTGTCCCTTGTTCCCAAGCTCACAGAACAGCATGACTCTCCTGAGAAAGACAGGTAGTTGATGGGAGTGTCCCTGGCTAGTGTACTTCAAATATTTAAAACACAAAATTCAAGAATTTCCTCTTCCCTATACTTTAAAATACTCCCTCCTCGCTGGGTATAGTATTTTGAGCGCCCACAAAGGTTGGTATTGTTTTACAAAGGCGGGCAGCAGTCTTATAGACCGCACTTGTCCGCTGGCTGCGTCAAGTTCCGCCTTCTGCCAGTTGGGGGCGCTAGAAGAACTTCTAAGGCACCTCCAGCTCTCCAGTTCGGCGCCTCTCTAGGGTCTAAATTACAAACTGGAAGCCTGTGTGTTTCTCATAAAAGTCTATTAAACGGTTCCCACAAATGACTGAAATGGTTGTTTTGTAAACGGCAGGATCTAAAGTCCCGCTCGTGTGCCTTTCCTCTTAGAACTCTGCGGACTGGCAGTCCTCTCTTCGGAACACTGAGGCTGCCTGCTTCTCGGAACTGGTTTCCAGACCATCTGCCTTTCATATAGGAGCATTCAAACTGCATTTGTAACTAATTCCCTTGAGCGTTTCCGGGGGCTCTGGGTTCCTGGCACAATGCTACATTTTCCCTTTCAACCCCCATCTTTAATGGGTGATGGACGTCAGAATAGCTAGATTGACACAAACAAAAGCCAAGCATTGGTCCACCTGAATTTTTCCTCCACCTAAATTTTGACAGACTACATTTAATGTCCTTTTTGACTGCAAAAGGCCGGGTTCTGGAGACAAAGCATGTCGGAGCCCGCAGTGGGGGCATCAGCTGTGTGCGGGGTCTCCTAGCAACTGCCCTTCCCGCCTTGTTTAAACACCAGCGCCAGCTTGTTTTTCCACCCTCAAGCCGGCACTCACTTCACAAAATCAGCTCATGGGAATAATTCGCCATAATTCTGTCTCAATCAAAACGTTGACCCCACAGTTGTACACCGGGCAGCGTTTGCATTCTCCCTTTACTTCTGACAGAATTTTGAAGCCAAACTGTAGTTAGGGAAGAAAACTGCCCTTCTTTTTCATGTGGTAAAGAAATCGGCTGGTTTCTAAACTGTCTTTTCAAGATTCCAAAACGCCCAGAGTTCATAGAAGCCAAGGAGCTGTTTGCAAAGATCCATCGATTTGACTTTACATTTTGGTATAATGCTTTACATATTCCGCTGAATACAAAGTAAAATCTGAATTCTTGCAGAGAGATGGGGAATGGGGGAGCGTGGCATGCACGTGAAGCTGCAGGGCTGGGGGAAGGGGAGGGAGCAGGGTTGCATATTTTCTCTCGACATACAGATATTCCTGCTGAATTGGAGCTGAAAAACAGTGTCCTGACAGACTGTCTCTGTTAAGAAAATGCAGAACCCACATCATTTGTTTGTTTAGTCAAACATGTTAATTACTAAGTAGAGTCCAATTTCACTCATTTAGGAGCTTTCAACAGCAAAATGCCTCCCTCTGAGAGTTCTGGTTGTTTTCTCTCTACCTCCCCGATTTTCACAGACAGCTCCACGAATGTGCAGGGCAAAAACATTCTACTGGCTTTCAAGTGATGGATGAATGTGTGAGGAGTTGGGGAGTTTGTAAGGTGGTCAGGGGTTGACTCCTTCTCTATGTGTTAGGATTGGTACAGTAACTAGATAATTGAGTCAGAAGCTGGACCAGAGTTCACCCTCTGGAAAGTATTTGAATTCATCTTTTGGAAAACATCCACAGACCCAACCTCAAGCAGCAAAGCCCCTTTCTGGAGGGAATCAGAACGTGAGCAGTCTTGACACACCAGACCGCATGATGGCAGTATTCCTTGAAAAATGAACCTGGGAGGATCAGCTGCAATATCTCATAAAGGGAAAAAAAAAAAAAAAAAAAAAGCCAATGCAGATAAAAACATGGTCTAGATTAAATCCCAAATGCAGATAAAATTCATTTTAATCCATATAAACCATATCTTTGCTGATCAAATTTTCCTTCAATGAATTTCTCTCTGCTGAAACTTGACCATAGATTTATGTTATGGAATCATTTCAAGATGTGTGTCTAGCAAACACATAAAAGTAATTAACCCTCCTCCTGGGAGAGGCGGGAGCCGTCCGTTCGTTGTTGTTTGCTCTTCCTGAGCTTGTGTGAAGAAGTGTGCTGGAAATAAACTAGATGTGTTTTCTACTGTGTCTTCAGATATTTTCCAGACTCGCCATACGTTTGGGGCTGTGGGAAAGCAGGTTGAGCCTGCTTCTCATGCTCAGAATTTTCCTCCTAGGTTGGTATTATTCCTCCATAACACCGGAGTGAGATTTTCTGAGTCCCTTCTAAAACGGCATGAAGCCGCAGATGGAGGTTAAAACAGCAGCTACTGTAGTCAGTCAGGCCGTAGGCAAGACTGTGAAATCAAAGATCTGTCCTCCTTTCCCTGCCTGGCCCTTTCTAATGTCTGTAGCTGGCCTTAGATAGCTTCGGGGTATAAAAGAGCTGGCCTTGTTCCCCAGAACCTCTTTGGATCTCTCCATTCCTCCTGGGTGGATTTCCTTCTTAAACATGACTATGCGTGTTCTATAAATATTGGGAGAATGTACCTCAGTCACCTGCAAAGGCATACTTAGGAATGAACACAAGGGTATGCTTCTGCACAGCAAGTCAACTTGGCTGAACGCTACCTAATGGATTTCTGGCTCAGCTCGAAGCTCTGCCTCTACATACCAGAATTCAACAGCTACTAAGTTATTACTGTGTGTTACTGGGATTGACAAGGCAGAAGCCAAAAGACAGTAAGATGCAGTCTCAATCTCAACACTGTGGATAAAGAAAACCCACAGCACTGACTCACACAATGCAAATCTGATCTACAAAAATCCAAACCAAGAGAGTTGAAGAGGTGGGGAGTTAGAAAAGGGAGAAATTATAGCAACTAGTTTGAGAGTTCAAGAAGGACTCCACTGTTGAAATGGTATTTGAGGTAAGGGTTTGGTAAATAGAAGCTAAGAGGCTAGATGAGTTGATGTCTTTGTTTCTAGAGATGCAAGTCCTCTTCGAGACTCTTTCTTTCCAGCCTTCATGAAAATGCCATGATGGTTTAAGACAAGGAGAGAAGACTGAGGGGAAGCATGTAATCCCCCTTCACCAGAAAAAAATTAACTATCAACAGGAGAAATGGAAGATAACAATGAGGACGCAATTTGGATTTATAAAACTCTGGTTCAATCTTAATCCTGCTGTAAACAACTTGCAATGATGAATCGCTGTGCATAGTACATACTCTGTCTTGTACCTTTATGCATAAGTTCTTGATCAGGTAGGTACAGCGAGGGGCTGTGGAAGGAATGAGTCATTGGTTATAATGTATGACTACATGCTGTCCTGTTGACAGCCTGCATTACAGCATTAGCTCTCCAGTGTTGAGAACAGTGTTAGAACCAGTATATGAAGGTACTGTTATAACAGCCCACCAGGCCACCTCTGATAGTCTGTACCTAGAACTTGTTAAGTGTCAATGTTGCTGGTCTGGAAACCACACTCCAAAGAGCTTATTATAAAGCTATGCTGTAGAATAGTCCATGTTGCACAAAGCCAACCAAAGAATCATCCACATAAGTTCTTTCTGAATCCCACCTCCTTTATTATTTCTGTATTTCAGTGTGTGACCAGAAACTCCCTGTTTTGTTTTATAATATCAGGCATATGCCTCTGGCATGAAAACACTTTACTGTTGAAAATATAGCATTCTGGGGCTGAAGAAATGGCTCAGCAGTTAAGAGCACTGGCTGCTTTTCCAGAGGTCCTGAGTTCAATTTCCAGCAACCACATGGTGGCTCACAACCATCTGTAATGAGATCTAAGTCCTTTTCTGGCCTGCAGTCTCTGTCTGCAGATAGGGGACTCATATACATAAAATAAATGAAATAATAAATCTAAAAAATAAAAACAATAAATAGCATCCCTAATAACTCATAAATCATTTTAATGTGTTTCATATCCAACAGTTTTAAACTATACATGCAGCTCAGCAGGCATGATCAGTTACTGGTATGTAGAGTAAGTTGAAGTGCTTAAATTAACAACCGTGTGTGATAGTATAGTCCTGTGTGAATGTTTTAGCATTGGAGAGGCTCAGGCAAAAGACTGACCAATAGAGTTCAAGTCCAGTCTGGACTACATAAAATAAGCCTGGGCTACATAGCGAGACCTTGCCTTAAAAACTTAATAAGCAAATAAAAGCTGGGTGGTGGTGGCACACACCTTCAATCCCAGCACTCGGGAGGCAGAGGCAGTTGGATCTCTGTGAGTTCGAGGCCAGCCTGGTCTACAGAGTGAGTTCCAGGAAAGGCACAAAGCTACACAGAGAAACCCTGTCTCAAAAACAAAACAAAATGACAACAACAACAAAAACCCTAAATAAGTGAATAAATAATAAATGAATACTTAAAACATATACAAAGACAAAGAAAAGAAAGAAAATAACTGATAACAAGCAAGATGTCTGAGTATCCCATCTGGTAAGCTTATTTCTGTGAAAAATTAAATCAGTCAAATTATTAAGTTCTGTAGTTCGTGTATACTATAATTTCATATTTAGACACATAAACGGAAGTACAAATAACTAAGATAGTATACACATGAAGGTACTAGCATCATTCTTATAGTTGCCAAGTGAACAGAGAGAGGGAAGCTGGCATTTGTATGCACTTGGGAGCTCACAGAGAAACTGTAGCAGTCTGACCATGTGAGCTGTAGTCTGGGGAGATCAGTTAGCAGTGTGTCTGACTTTTAATAAATACCACACACAAAAATCTTACTTGCATAAAAGATCAGGACTTGTTGTATGTTAAAGCTGGGGAATGTCTTGACGATAATTTATGGCTTCATTTCAGCACAGGAAAGTAAAGTCTGAGGATTAGGCAATGCATTCAGCACATCCACTTTCTCCTTCCCATCCCCCTCCGAGCCCAGCGCCTGCCGTGCTCTGTTTCCCACACCATTCACAGGCAGTGCTGTTCGCTTACACCAGGCCTTGAGTCTCTCTCCCCATTGTTCCCCATCTGTTGGCTCTGTCTCGCTAACAATGATTGCAAATGCCTCACAAACAGAAGCGGCTTCTTCATCCCTTTCCTGAATTCCCTATGGATACATTAAGAAGTTGATTATTCTATTTATTTTTTTAAAAAGAGGGAGGGGGAGCTCCAGCTTACAAAAGCGTTCACAATAGTATCTGTATTCTATAGGCTCTTTCAGGTTGCCGGAGCAAGGAAGCCCAATCGTGCTTCCCTCATTAATGGGGGCTTATTGTGAGGACAAACAGGACGCCGTCCCTGCAGCTGCACACGCAGCCAGGCCCCACCAGGAACTCATCGGGGCTTGTTATTGTCCTGGACAAACCTGTAGCTCCCGCAGCCAGGCAGCTGCTCTCCTGACTTAAATACTTACCCTTTCTCTGAGCTTCCCGCCCTTCACCTTTAAAACTCGGAGCATAATAATATGTACCTCATTGAGCTGTTGTGAGGATTAACTAAATTGACATGTGTAAAGCCCTTACAAGAGTGTCTGGGGCGCAGTCAATGCTAGAAGATGCTAGCCATCATTATTAATTCAGTGTAACCCGGCAGCTCTTCTTGAGTCTGAAGGCTCTGACTCTTCTGAATGATATAGGAAGAGGTGCAAAACTCCCTGTCTTCTCTGAGAACTTGACCTCTTCCCTCGCCACAGTAGAGTTTCTGCTCACTGGTACCTTAGCTGTGCTGATGGGGATATTCCCTTCCCTTCAGAGAAAGCCGAACTGCAACAACAAGCGACTCCATGGAAACTCACCACGGTGAGCCGTCATTTATCCCAGTGCCAAATTTTTCAAGCATCATTGGAGGAAACTGGGCGCTTATCAGATTGGCTTCTCACACTGTGGCCGTTTTGTTTTCTCTGTGAGTGTTGGTAAATCTTGACTTTACTGAAGCATGCCTAAATTATGCAAACACTACCGGATTAGAAGTGTGAACTTCCCGGGGACAAAACTGAAGTTTTGTCCATAGACCTGAGTTTTTCGGCAGATTGCTGCATGGGGCCAGCGGTACATCCATCTGAGGTTAACCGTGTTTTATCATTCTGCAAAAGGCTCCCTCTGTGGTTAATACTGCTGTTGAATTCAAAGTTCTTCCTGAGCCTTTTGGC
This sequence comes from Onychomys torridus, assembly GCF_903995425.1. Taxonomy (NCBI): domain Eukaryota; kingdom Metazoa; phylum Chordata; class Mammalia; order Rodentia; family Cricetidae; genus Onychomys; species Onychomys torridus. The sequence continues at coordinate 62,685,791 of NC_050445.1, forward strand.
ACATGGACTCTGGCAGAGCTTTATTAAAACCCCTATTAGTGAGAGCTGACTGCTTTCTTCTGCAAGGAAAAGTATTACATTGCAGTTAAATGCAAATCTACTCACAGCCAATTGCAGTTCCAAGGGAATCACAGGGAAATGGAACTTTGTTCCCCTTGGAACATCTCTGGATTGCCCAGCATCACACACAGCACTGGTTGCATCGTTTGTAAAACATAGTGAAAAATGAAAATGGGGTGTCTTTGGTTCAAAAATTAAGACTCTCAAGATGTCGAAAGCACATAATTAATCTAAGTGTTGAGTTCTTCTCAGGACTGTACAACTGCCCTGACTCTCTAAGTGTCACAGAACAAAGATACTTTCTACTTTGACTTTGACACATTCTGTAGGGAGATAATATAAGCACAGATATAAACCTCATGTACCTAATTCCCTCAGCCCTGGGGACAACCCACAGAAGGCTAAGCAGCTCCTAACTCATGACTAACCCCGCCATACCTGCCTTCTGTGAAAATTCGCACCCATCCTACGGTCCTTATGCTTTCTGCCGTGATAAGAGACAGAATGTTACAGTACTCAAGAGCACAGACCCAAGAGTATCATGTGTTGTATAGCCTTCACGGCTTCAGTTTCCTGTCTGTAAAAATGTGAATAATAACAATACCTGTCTCATAAAGCAGACCATATTGGCATGCTGGAAAACCCAGAATTGTCCCTGGTATACATGAATACTCCAGGAGCAGCTGCCATTACTAACCTTGCCATGTATGGCCTCCGGTGCAATCTACTCCACTATTTTTTTTCTCATACATACTCCTTTCAACTCCTTAATTCTCTGGTTAGGATATTTCTCTACTGAGGCAAAAGGATGTTGAGCTAGGATCTCAAACCTACCAAGAATTCAACATTTGAATACTTGTTTTTATTTCCAAGCAAGGTTATGTCTGTATAGGGTCATGAACTAGTCATGGTGGTGGACACCTGGAATCCTGCACTTGGGAGGCAGAGGTAGGTGGATCTCTGTAGGTTTCAGGCCAGCCTGGTCTACATAGCAAGTTCTAAGACAGCTAGGACTGCATAGAGAGACCCTGTCTAAAAAGAAAAAGGAGGAGGAGGAGGAAGAGGAAAAATGAAGGAAAGAAGAAAGGATAAAAAGAGATGGATGGAGTCAGCTAGGTACACTCAAGGTATTAGAAGAAAAGCCTCCATTTCTCACACGAAGTATCACTGCTCCATATTTAGTTCATGAAGTCCAGTATGGTCTTGTTTGTGCACTTCATTTTTAAATCCACCTGGAGAATGGGCACACAAAAGCCTGCTCATCTTTCTCCTCTTCCCCATTAGATAGAAGAGCAAGCAGGAATCCACATTATTTTGCAAATTAAAGTCTGCATTAAAAACTCTGGCCCTGGGGCTCTGACAAATTAGGGCTGACTCAACATCAAGCCTGACTTCTAAGGAGCAAACAGAGCAGTTGAAGGGACAGTGTGCCTTCTTATGCTCCTGTAGAACACAATGAATAATGTGGAAACTTCCTTGGCCACAGGTTGCTAGAGGTCCAAAGGATGTGCACACAGAAAACACTAGGAAGTGAGCCAATGGAGAAAGGTTCTAAGGCGTGATCTGGGGCTTAATCAAAATCATACCAAGAATGCTGAAAATGGACATACTGAATAAAATCAGTTAAATCTAAAGCTCTAAAATAAATAACCCTACAAGCTTAACTTATTTTGAAAAGGAGTTGCCATCCAGGCAATTATAACGGACTTTTCAATAAAATATGCAAGTATGGGGAAAAAAGAAAGACTCCTCAAGTTTCCTGTGAATTAATAGATAGAGCAGGGCCTTGGAAGTCCTATTTCCCAGGCAATAGCCCAGCATTGCCAGCCGGCCTTCTTGCATTCAGTCTCACAGCTGCAAGACCTGTCCAAATAGCAAACAGGACTGGCTGTCACAGCAGCCTCAGCCTTAGCCAGAGGTTAAGGGCCTCCTGGAGGGAAGGGGAGGGTCAGGAGACTATGAGCAGGCCTGTGGGGTTCTCCAGTTTATTGGTTAAAGAAAATGCTACTCACAATGTTTATGAATGCAGGACTTGCAACAAGTGTTTGTTCATTCTTTTTTTTAATGTTCAAAACGTTGCATGTTTTTGCTTATATCTATGGATTTTAGAAGTCTTAAAAATAAGCATGAAAGTTTTCATGGCAGCATAAAGAGAGAAGCTGATTTCTTCCAGTGCCTTTCCTTTCATATGTTTGCAATTCTGAAAGGTTATTTTCTTCTTTTCAAAATGGTTCCAGGATGAAAAAGCAATCTCTATTTAAATTTTTATATTCTGTTTCCTTTGTTATTCAAGAAACTGTGTGTGCCTCGGCATTTAGTAGTTACATGATGCCTACAAGAAAACTAGAACAAATAGTCGGAAATTGTGTAGCTGTAATTTGGGGAAATGTGTTAAAACTAAAATAAATAAATAAATAAATAAATAAATAAATAAATAAATAAATAAATAAATAAATAAATAAATAGAAACTTTTTCCAGGAAGAAGAAGCTCTATGCAGAGTATTAGGATGGGCTACTTCATTCAGGATCTGTTGCCATGGTGACCAACCTGGGAGCCTTGTGGGCTCTGTACTAGAGGCATGTGTGGTAATTATATAAGCTGAAGTGCTGTTGAATAACCCCAGGAAGGCAGGACTACCACAGTGCAATTTCTCAGAAACCACTATTTTAAAATTCATACATCATAATGCCCTCTCCTTTTATATGGAAATCCATCATTTAGGTATTTTTTCATATATGAATCTGATAAGGCTGACATAATGGGAAGTAAAATTTACTAAATCCTAAGCATCAGAAGTGTGTCAAGCGAACCACATTACATACTGGTGAATTTATTTCCATAGATTCTGGGGGGGTTTGAATGAGCAATGAACCAACAGAAATCCCTTACTATTTCTCATAATTAGTCACATGTGACTGAGTCTTTTTCTTTAATGTATAAAGAAGATATATTAAGCATAAAAGTTTATGCAGACAATGGGCTTGGCATGATAAACTAATACCACTTTTTAACTAAGTAAGCAGGCTGATAAGCCAGGCACAGCAATCTCAGGAGGGTCAGGAGTTCAAGGCTGGAGGCCACTCTAGATGACAGGAAGTCCTGTCTCAAAACAAACAAACAAAATAAATGCCAGCTAAATTGAGATGTAAAGTGCAATCATATTTTCTAACAACAACAACGAAAACCCCTCTATTTCTTATGAGGAATTCAAGCAAATTTTCTCCTTATTCTCATTATTTTCCCCTTTTTATATGTCCCAGGGTCACATATAGATCATAGGCCACATTTATAGGAAATAAATTATACACACAGGAAATTCGTTTCTGGTGATGATGAATGTTACTATTCTTCCATTCAACAAATGGCCATTGAATGAAGAAATGATGCAGGTCTTGGCTATGCCTTTTCCCTCTCCAAACCTCTATTTTCCTCACCTGAGGATCTTTCCAGCTCAAAAAGTTCACCATTCTAAAATTCATAAAATAAAACTACTTATACATTGGTCACTCCTACTCTGACCTTGACTCAAGAAAAATGACTACTTAGTATTGACTGAATGAAAAAAAGAAACAAAAAGGAAAGACATGACTGGTCCTGAGTTTCAGTACCAGATGAATGAAGAAAAAAAAAGAAATAAAAAAGGAAGGACATGACTACTCCCAGGTATGGTGGGGGAAGAGTTTATTGTAGATGAAAGGGAGAGCATAACCAGAGGCAGAGACATCTGGGAGAGTCCAGAGTTGACATGACCCTGAGCCATGTGAGGAGCAGGGAAACAGGAGAGAGGGGAACCAGGTGTAGCAGCCAAGAGGGCAAATGATAAAAGGGGGCAGGTACTAAAATGGCAGGATTATATAGAGATGAGGCTGTGGGGAAAGGGCATCCCTGTCCCTAGGGTGGAGAGTTGGGGGCAAGCTAGCCATACCCTGTAGTGGACTTTCTTGGGTAGCCAACCAGCTCCCAAATCAAGACATGGAGACTTATTATCAACTATGAATGCTCATCCTTATCTTATATTTGTCCCACTAGCTCTTAAAACTTGATTTAACCTGTTTCTCTTCCTCTACGTGTAGTTAGAGTTTTCCTGCCTGGCCCAGTCAGGACAAATCTCTCTTACCCGCCAGTCCCACAGTCACTCAGACCCAACCAAGAAAGCACACAGAAACTTACATTGTTTACAAACTGTATGGCCGTGGCAGGCTGCTTGTTATCTACCTTTTCTATCTTAAATTAACCCATTTCTGTTAGTCTATACTTTGCCACATGGCTTGTGGCTTACCGGTGTCTTTATGTGTTGCTTTTCATGGCGGCAGCTGGCAGTGTCTCTCTCAGCCTTCTACTTCCCAGAATTCTCTTCTCTCTTGTCCCGCCTATACTTCCTGCCTGGCCACTGGCCAATCAGAACTTTATTTACACAGAGCGATATCCACAGCACTTCCCCTTTTCTTTTTTTTTAAGGAAGGTTTTAACTTTTACATAGTACAATTACATATAACCAAACAATTATCAAGCAAGAATTACAGTTACAATATTAAAGAAGATATACTATCTATATTTGTGAGTCTAAGGTTTTATATCTAACTTACCTTTTATCATAACTGAGGAAATTATAACTATCTAGTCTTCAACCACATCAAAGACCTCAGAAGGATATAATATTACCTGAGAACCGGGAGAAGGATGCAAGCAACTTTCGGCAGTCTTGCAGGGTAGACAGAGACAGCTGGCAGTCTGGACAGTCACCTAATGTTCCTTTGTAAAGTTTGGGGCATTTGTCTTCAGCCCACAGGGCTAGAGTCTCTTGGTCACTTCTCTCAGTGTCCTGTAGAATGTCTGGCAGTTTCCTCTGCGAAGCAGGAACCTGAAGGACCATTTTGTCAAGCAAAGTTCAGTGGTCACCTTTCTATAGGTCCTGCATGTCCAGTTGATCGAGCAGTCCAGGCAAGAACAGTTTCGTGCCCAAATGGCTATTTTTGTCAAGGTAAAGATAAACTCCATATGAAGTGTCTTTAATGTTAATCCTCCTCTCTGAAGTAAATTGGTGCTGCCAGGAGCAGACATGTCTCACTGTCCAGAAAGTCTAAATTTTAAAAATATTTTAAATGCCGTATTCTGTAGACCTTTGAAGTGTTTGAGGATTACCTGTCTATCTGAAATATCTCTCTGTATATCTAGAAGACTTAACTAACATGGCTACGAGTATGATTATCATAGATGACTAATTATTAATTTATTTTAACTATCCATTTCAATTTAAAATGAGCTGTACAAACACAATACCTTAAACAAGAGTAGAAATGTACATACAGTATAACAAAATTAACTTTAAGTTTGTATCAATAGACTAAAATCTATACCAATGTAAAACATTTTAAATGAGTTGTTGCTCTTTAGAAGTAAGTTCATTAATCTACTCTTTCATCCTATCATATCTATATCATCTACGTCTTGCCTCATGGGTTTTGTTTGTTTGTTTGTTTGTTTGTTTGTTTGTTTTTTACCTTTTTTCACTCCATATGTCCTATTTTTTTCCTGGTCCCTGCATGTCTGACTGGCTGGCAGCTGGCTGGCTGGCTGGCCCCAAGCATCTCCTCCCCTTTTTCCCTCATTCTCTCTTCCTTTCCCAGGCTAAATTCCTCCTCCTACTTATTCTTTCTGCCTGTCAGCCCCACCTATCCCTCTGCTGCCTAGCTTTTTATTAGACCATCAAGTGCAGTAGGCAGGCAAGATGGAACTAATGTAATACATCTTCACAGAATTAAACAAATGCAGCATAAATAAAAGCACCACATTTTTATAGAGGTAAATAAATGCAGCATAAAAAATGTAACATATCTTTACATAAAGTAATATTCCACAACAATACCCTTTAACAAGTAGGAACTGAGGGATGTTGGGAGAACCTGGCAGTCAGGTCCACTTTGATATGTTAAATAGGCACCTCAGCCATTTGTCCCAGGGTTTAAGATTAACACTGACCAGATTCAAACAGCACTCTGAGTATTTAACTTAGAGTACCAGTGGTACTGTATGATAGACATGGCTTTCCCATCTCATAAGTGAAGAGACAGACAAGGAGTTGAGAGCTTTCTGATCCACGTAGAGTTGGTGGTGTCCAACTCCTGCTGCCCAAACTGGTAAAGAGCTGTAAGCATCATCCTAAAGATGAATTTGTTTCTGTGATGCCAGAAACGTAGTAAGAGGCCAGGAAGATAGCAGCATGTTTGCCACACATGCACAAGGACCTGAGTTGGATCCTAGAACTCAAGTCAAAAGGGAAAGGCTAGGCTTGGCAGCTTGGCAATGCTTATAATCCCAGCACTGAGGAGGCAGAGACAGGCAGATCCTGGTTTTGCTGGCAAGCTGCAGAGCCTAACTGGAGAGTTTTGAGTGAGTGAATATAATGGAAATTTCCATTGGGTCTCCAGCTCACAAATAATGACATGGAGACTTATTGCTAGTTATGAAAGCTTGGCCTTGTCTTAGACTTGTCCCACTAGCTCTAACAACTTAGATTTAACCCTTAATTTCATTAATCTATGTTCTACCATGTGGCTTTTACTGCTCTCCCATTTTGTGTGACCAACTTGTTCCACATCTCCATAGTGTCTCACAGTCCTCAATTCATCTCCTACTCCCTCTCTCTCTGCCCTGAATTCTTACCTATACCTCCTTTCTAGCTATTGGCCATTCAGCTCTTTGTAAAACCAATTATAGTAATATATCTTCACACGGTGATCAAATACCCCACAAAAGGTAAGAGACCCTATCTCCAAAAAAGCAAGGACAGTGCCTGAAGGGCAGGAGTGACATCAGAGATTGGCCTCTGGCCTCTACACCCACATGCATGTATATACAGGCGCACCCACAAACATGAGTGAAAACCTCTTCCCCACACACAAAAGAAATGTAAAGCATGATTGCATGACATGTTGAAATGCCAAGAGCTCTGGCTCTTTTAAACTATTAGAGAACTCTGGAATCAGAGTAACAAAAGACTAAATGGAACCATCCTAAACAGTGACTTCCAGCATCATCTAAAGGCAACGGGAAGCAGCAAGTGGATGATGCACATGTTGAGGACAGTGGTGAAAACAGGACCTGGGCATCTGCTTACGTCTCATCTGAGTCCATTTGTCCCTGCTCTTACTCAAGTGATTAATTGTGGCTCTAGGTCTGATCAATTGGATTCTGTACAAAATTAAATGCCGGTTAAAAATAATCATTGTCGGGAGCACTTAAAAAGACAGCTATGACTTAGTGCAGGCTCTCTTCATTAACCCGGGTGTTTTTCCTGCTCCTCTGAAAGCTTTCTCTCTCTCTCTGTACTTGAAGATGAGGCTGATAATGATGTTCCCATTCAGGTACCCACATTTATTTATGAAAAGACCATGCTGAACACACGCTCCCTCCATTATGGCAATGTTCTTCTGTTCAGTACTTTTATGTACTTTTGAGTGAAGAGCTTCAGGCCCTTTCCTGTCCAATATATAAAAGATGCCCGTCTCCACCCCCCTCCACCTCTACCCCCCTCCTCCATCTCCTACTCTACTGCTCTCCCCCATCCCCCACTTTCTAACTCAATGAATGCAATTCTGCCTTTTTATCTTGGAGAATTTCTTTTTTTCTTTTGGCCTGCGGTCCTAATGTTAGACCCCATCTTGGTTTTTGTTGAGTGAAAAAGTGGTCTGATGACAGATTTCATTTTCCAGAATTTATTACCTATTGTGTATATTGCAGTCCATTCACAGTGACCCCATCTGCATTTGGGTTGAATGGGAGCCCCACCCTGACCCAATTTAATAAAAAAATAATGAGGCCACTCCAAGCTCATAGATGTGTCAGCATGCTGAAAAGGGTCTCTAAGCAATGCAAATGGGATGTTTTCTTGCTTTGTGGAGCACAGAGGTTTGACATCCATCCACTGCTGGATCAAATCAGCCGCTCTTTGCTTTGAGAATCTAAGAAAAGGTATGGACGCTCTTCTTCCCTGGAAAACAAAAACAAAATGCACGTGGCTGGATAATTTATTGAGATGTTAATTGGTGAGTTGCTCCATGCTCTATTTTTCTTTCCCTCCTATTCCAAGAATGTGGTCAAGTCTCTTGAGATGCAAATAGTGCTCCTGAGGTTGTGAGGGATACAAACTGCCAATCCAATTATAGGAGTCCCACACCACCACCCCCAAAAGCTCAGGAACCTTTGTGTCGCCTGTGGGTTGGGCTGGAAGAGTCCCAGTCATAACTGACTTTGGATTTCCTGTCATCTAAGGCAGAATGAGGGCTTGAGGCCAAGTTTGATTTGACTTACAGGGCATTAAAAAACATGAAGTTTGGGAATGATTGGTTGTGGGTCTAAGTTCACATCCTGGTGATATTACTATACACATCCAAGTAAACTCACAATTTTGTAATATGTCCAAGGATTTGTGATCAGTATACCCCAACCACACAATCCCACTCACTGAAGTCAATAGTTGCTTTAATGTGCAGTAAGTGTGTATTGTGTTCCAGCAAGGAGCCGTAGAGGGTTGAGATGTTAACTTTCTCCAACTCACTGTTGGGAGAATCACATTAACCTGTGCTGTTTCCACGAAAAATACCACTGTAAAGTACTGACATCAGTACTAAGTTTGGTTTGCTTCATCTGCCTGAGCCTGGTACACATCAGGAGTTGAATAAATGGCGCTTATTGTAATGGTTAAACTGCACTGTTCTGTTGTAAAGATGTCTCTCAGTTGCTAGTTTTATAGAGAGAATGAGGCTATAGGACTTGGAAGATGACTTAGGACTTGTGAGCTCATCCTTTGCACTAGTACAGGAGGATTTTGAACTTTTTATTGTTGCTTGTGTGTGTGTGTGTGTGTGTGTGTGTGTGTGTGTGTATGTTTCACGAAAAACACCCTTTTATGTGCCTGCCTGTTTTCCCAAACCAGACTGCTGTGAGCATCCTACTGAACTATAGAGAAAGCAAAGGAGCCAGGGACTCCAGGGGGCACTGTTCATATTGTCTTAGTCAAAAAAGCTTCCCTGCCACCCTGATTGTGCTGGCTGAGCTCCAACTACACCCAGAATAAAATATGACTATACTAAGAGTGATTATATTGGTTGAAAAATGAGGTATAATGTTAAGTTTATAAAGGCATGAGAAAAAAATCAGGTGCTGCTGTGTTTTAAATACTTTTCCACCTAGCATTAATATGTTTCCAAAGTCCCTTTAATTTCTCTGCTATAACAGATAATTTAAAATGTAGCAGTATTCCTAAGGTGTCAGATACCTAGCCATAAATTGAGTGGTGAACTGGTTTATATAATTCTTATGAAATTTAATTTAGAATTCAGTATTGAGAAAAATAACTTATCACTGACAATAAACATAAAATGTCTTACCTTCTCCTAGTTTATATAAATTGAAATCATTATAAGCCAAGATTGGTTATATAAAATATCTTCAAAGCTGTAATGGAGACCTCTTACACCAATCATTGAGATTAGCTCTCAAAGAAGAAAAATAAAATGGAGAGAACCCAGATTCTCTCAATTTACAGTTGATGGGTCTCACAAAAAAGAAAGGTCAACTATTAACAAATGGACTTGAGAAGTTTTAGAGGGAAAGTGTTGACATTTAAGAAAGAGCAACCTTTATAGTTTCAGGAAAGAATGCAATGTGTCCAGGACTAATTTCAATTTTAGATCATTTCATCAAATGCACTGAAGCTGCCTTGATCTGGTCTGGGAAAGGGCAGTTTGCTGATTAATAATTACAGAATATGGGAGGTGCTTAAGACATTGTCTTCTACATAATAGGAGCATCCTCTGCTCACTGCCCTTAGCTGATACCCAACCTGACAGATTTTCCAGTTGTGTTTATTAGTCATTACTAATGCGAGGACACACATTTATGTTCCAATAATAGAAATCAGATTTTTTTTTCGAGTCAGGGTTTCTCTGTGTAGCTTTGCGCCTTTCCTGGAACTCACTTGGTAGACCAGGTCGGCCTCAAACTCACAGAGATCCACCTGGCTCTGCCTCCCAAGTGCTGGGATTAAAGGCGTGTGCCACCACCACCTGGCCAAGAAATCAGAATTTTTAAGGTGATTAGATTGTACCTGCTACTCCAGGCCATGTGTTTGCTTTCAATGAACTCGGGAAACCACCAGATTCATGTTCTCGACTACATGACTATGGAGCAAACTTCTATGAAGAAAGGAATAGATGAAGTCCATGAATATGCTGGAAGCCTGTCAGAATTACTCTTTTTGAGGTTTGACAATTTATATTTATATTCCAAAGGTGTAGCACTAAAATAAGACCAAAAAATTATAGGAACAATGATAAAAGATGACTTTATACTCTAGCTCCAATTTGTTAGATCAGGTAAATAATAATAGAACTAGACGATAGAAGGATAGCTTAAATATATATCAGTGGCCCTATATGTGTGCGTGTGTGTAAGTATATATATATACACACACACAAATATATAAATATATATTTGAGGCAAGGTCTCACAATGTAGCCCTGGATAGCTTAGAGCTTGCTATGGAGACCAGGCTAGCCTCTAGCACACAGAGACTTAACTGTCTCTATTTCCTTAGTGGTAGTACTAAAGGCATTCAGCACCACTCCCAAGGAAAAATGTCTATAATGTGTCTTTTCACAATGTATCTCCCTATGCTCTGGCTCTTCCATTTTGTGATGTTCCTTGAGCCTTGGAAGAAGTGATACAGATGAGTCACAGGGGCTGAGCATCCCATCACCCCTTATCTGACTGAAGTTGAGAGCAGCACTGGAAACAAGCACGACTGTTTAGAACGCAGTGTGACCACAGGCCCACTTAACAATTGTAGTAGGTTGTCTCCTAGCTACAAACTTTGTCCTCCACTAATATTTACAAGATAATTCATCTAATTCATCCAATAAAAGAGCAGTTTATTTCCCACTTTAAATCTTTACATCTCATGACTATTTTTTGTTAAAAAGTATGCCCATGTAAATAATAAGTAATAGTAATTATTAAAACAAATGGTTAGATTGAAGATGATTGAAGTCAACGGTATCACCTTTCAAATGACCTTCTTTTCACTGCCTACACAATCACAGAGTTGTCGCTGCTCTTTGGGTTTCTGACAGGTCATTGTAGAATCCATTTCTCTTTTCCATGGCTTCATTTTGGATTCTCACCCAGTTTCTTTTCCTTCTTAATTTAACTTCTATGTAACTGTAGCTGTGAAGTCTATGGGGTTAACCATAATAATTAATAAGTTAGTGTTGATTTCTCACAAGTCATTGAATCCAATACCAATACAGGGGAAATTAGGGACCTTCTGGAATTCTCAGTCTCATTAATAAAAAATTTACTAACGGACTCAAACTGAAGTGCAAAGACAACTTTACTAGAAAAACAAATGAACAACAACCACAATAATAATAATAATAATAATAATAATAATAATAATAATAACAATAATAATAACAAGGCAGCCACCCAAAGGAGGAAACCGGAGGAGAGAAGGCAAACAGCCATTTCAGATGGCATGAGCCACACATACAGAAGATGAGCAGCCTCAAGGCAGGGAAGGATGCTTCAGAAAAAGAGTAAGGAAAACTCAAAATACTGGGGAAACTCAAAGTGTTAAGGCAAACATGATTAGAAAAGAGGTAGAAGAAAAGGAGCTGCTACATTTTTCTGAGTTGCCTGGTAACTAGGGGCAAGTATTCTGGGAAAGAAAAGTAGATTATCTCACTAAATGACTATCCCACCTATTGCTTTAGCATGGCTTAAGGTGAGCCTGCTTTCCTAGGGGTGGTATGTTGGCCAAGTGATTGACCGCACACAACGATTCTACCTCTTGACCAGAAGAGAATTTAGGGTTTTGTTTGTCTGTTCTTTGACTCTAACAGTACCTTAATTTGATTTTTTAAAATCTTTCTTTATATAGGTAAATCAGGGGGCGGGAGGGGGGAGGACAGGGGAACCCATGGCTGATGTATAAAATTAAAACACATAATAATAATAAAATAAATAAATAAATAAATAAATTTTTAAAAAAGTCATCATGTCTCAACTGTAATTTAAAACAGCAATAAAAAAAGGTAGAATTATTCAAATGATATACTAATTGATACACATATTTTTGTTGAAATTTCTTTGCATATTGTTTTGGGGTTTTTTTGACAAGCAGAATTTTTATATGAGTCTTTAAATAACTTGATTTTAATGTTTTGAAAACTTCTACACATAAGTAAGTGCACAAGAAGAATATTCTTCATCTTATTGTTGTTGTTGAATCTAAGTCCATGTGTAAACCTGCTTCTTTTACATTGAAATACTAGAAATAGCAGACAAGATGTGCGTCTCTGAGAAATCTACTATCACAGATGAAAGCATACATAGAAAGAATTGAGATCTCATGTTACGTATGTCTATGCCATTATTATTATTCTAAGAATCTGCATGGATGGTGGGCCTTTGTACATTAAATTCTGTCTCAAGGACTTTTGTGGCTGAAGTTTTGAGGTGAATTAGCAGTTCTTTTCCCACAGGAACAAACTGCTGGTCACAAACTTTCTGCCTTTCAATTTCAGTTACTTTATTTTGCAAATTGATCTCATGTTCTTCAAGTTTGGTAGAGGATCCTTTCCTTTTTCCCTTTATCCGTTTCCTTTATGACATGACTACCATCTTTTCTTATAAACTGTGACCCCACCTGCCCATCAGAAGTGTTGTAGTTGTTATTTTGCAGTGCTGAGAACCAAAATTAGGGCTAGGAAGGAGGTCTACCCCTGATCCAGAAACAATGTTAAAGAAAGAAGGCAAATGGCTACAATTAAGATAAATTCTTGGGCTGGCATGATTGTGGGAAAATGAATGATCTTTGTATTTCTGCAAGAAATGAAAAGTAACTTCCTGGAGAACATGCTGACAAACCATCACTTATATCACTTTTAGAGATGAAATTGCAGTATTACCTAAAATATCTAGTAAGCTGATGTAATCCAAAGGATCTAATAAAAGGAGACTAGTCAATTACACATAAAACAGAATACCATGTAGCGTTATATGACTGGCACTTATACTCCCCCCCACCCCCACCTCCTGAGATAAGTTTCTCTGCATAGCCCTGGCTGTCCTGGAACTCACTCTGTAGACTAAGCTGGCCTCAAAATCAGAGATCTATCTGCCTCAGTCTCCCAAATGCTGGGATTAAAGGTGTCAGCCCCTACTGTCCGGTGGCACTTGTACCTGTCAACATACTAACAATGTTTATGGCAATTCATATTGCTATTTGTGGTAGTCTGAATGTAATTGGCCCCCATAATCCCATAGGAAATGGCACTATTAGGAGGTGTGGCCTTGTTGGAGTAGGTATGGCCTTGTTGTAGGAACTGTGTCATTGTGGGGGCAGGCTTTGAGGTTTCCTATGCTCAGGATACTGGCCAGTGTCTCAGTCTCCTTCCTATTGCTTGCAAGACGTAGGACTCTCAGCTACCTCTCCGGTATCATGTCTGCCTGCATGCCGCCATGCCCCCCCTTCTCCATGAATCTCTGAAACTACAAGTGAGCCGCCTCAATTAAATGTTTTCTTTGTAAGAGTTGTTGTGGTCATGGTATCTCTTCACAGTAATAAAAAAAACCAACCAAGACACTCATTGACTCAAAGGAACAAGACCCTTCTTTTTCAGTTAAATAAAGCCTATAGTACACATGTATGTGATAAAAAAATTAAAGGCTATAACCAAATATCAAGTTACTATTTATATATACTACTTTCTTCATTAAAATCTAAAGGGAAGGCTGTGGACTTAGTTCAGTGGGTCAAGTGCTTGCTAAGTAAGCATGAGGTCCTGAATTCAGACCCCATGTCCAAAGCCTGGAGTGGCAGCATACACCTGCTGAGATGTGAAGACAAGGGGAATCTCTGGAGTGCTAGCTCATCTCAGAATATAAGTCACAGAAGTCTGCGAGACAGAACTTAGTGTATAAAGGCCACCATTCATGCAGATTCTCTACACAGAGCAGTGGCATAAAAACACGCCAAATATGATCTCGGTGCTTACTTGGGGTTCCTTTTAGCATTTGTTCTGATAACCAATGTTCAATATTGGGGGAAAAGGACCTCAAATACATATTTATTTTGCCTTTTAAAATCCTACTGACTTTTTTTTGTTATGTTGACCAGGCTGGCCTTGAACTCACAGAGATCCACCTGACTTTGCTTCCTAAGTGCTAGGATTAAAAGCCTGAGTCATTTCTCTGGGCTGCATCAGAAGACTTTTAAGAGCTAAATTTAACTTTCCACCTACCAGTTGTTCTAGCTGAAGCAGAAAAAGAAGCACTATGGTTTCTGAATTTATGTTGCCCTTTTGCAAATAAAGCAAACATTAAATAAGATATTAAGAAGTGAATTTTGTCAACTAGCTGAAAGTGCCTCAAAGTTCAAACCTTATTATAGTTCACCCTTGTCATTTTAAAACAAATACATGGACAAGAGAGCCTGGGAGAACTTTGGGACACTATGAAAAGTGTCCTAGCCCTCAGAGTATAGTCATGGAAAAAGAAAAGTGCCATATGAAAGGCACAGAAGAAATATTTCTAAATCTAGAGAGATATCCATCCAGGCACAAGTGGTCTATGGATCACCAAATAGACAGGAACAGAAAATAAATTTTCTTAAAATGTATTATAGTTAAAATATTAAAAATAAAAATAAATAAGCATGTTGAAAATTATGAGAGAAAGATGAAATCATTCATTTATAAAATCCATCAGGATAACACCTGATTGTGTGAGAGAAGCTTTAAAGCCAGAAGCATTTGGAAAGATGTACTCCATGTTCTGAAAGATCACAATGATCAACCCAGATTGTTATACCCAAATTATCTATTAAACCTAAAGGGGGACAAATGAAAGGAGTTCAGGACTACTAAGTCATGGCTGCAGAGGATAAGGAATATTTGAGTCTGAGGAGGACAAACACACTGAAGCATTCCAGGGAATAAATAAACAAGACCAAGACAATTACTCAAAAGAGATCTGAGAACACATCATAAAATCAACAAACGACAGAAACTAAAATCTGTATCTTAATAATATTAAAAATATTAACAGTCTCAACTCCTCAATAAAAAAAGATGCAGACTAGCAGGTTGGGTCAGGAAACAGGATCTATCTGTTGCCTCCAAGAAAGATGTCATACCACCAATGACAGAAACAACCTTAGGGTAAAACAATGGAAAAGGGAATTCAAACAAATGGCACTTGGGAACAGTCAACCGACCAAATGGACTTCAAAACAAGTCAGAAGAGATAAGGGGATTCTTCACATTCACCAAAAGAACAGCACACTAAGAAAATATAATTCTAAACATATATGCATCAAACAAATGTTCACATAATTTCATGTAAGTACTACTAGATTAAAAACCACTGATCGACTTCAATAAAGTGGTAGTGGATGACTTCAGTATCCTACTCACACCAAAATAGAGGTCGTCTGGTCAAGAACTAAATGAGAAACTTTGGAGGTGAAATGGAAAAAAATAATAAATTGGACATAGTGGACATCTACAGAACATTATATCCAAATCCTTCAGAACACATTTTCTTCTCAGCCTGTGAAACCATCTCCAAAATTGGTCATGTATTAGGATATAAAGCAAGTCTCAGCAACTCTGAGGAAACTGAAGTAACATCCTGTATGCCATCTGACCACAGTGGAGAAAAGCATCACACATTAACAGTGGCAGAAACTCCAGAAAGCACACAAACTTATGGAGCCCAAAACACGCCCTTCAACAATAACTAGGACAAAGAAAAAAATACAATAATTTCCTAGAATGGAATGGGAATGGAAAGTCAGCACACCACATCCCGTGTGACATAATAAAGGAGTTAAGAGGGACATTTGATACCTGTAGTGCCAAGGTTTCATAACAAGAACTTGGGGAGGACTTGGGGCTGGAAAAAATGGCTCCACAGTTAAGAGGACCTGTTGCTCTCTCGAGGACCACAGTCAGATTCTCAGCTCACAACCATTCATAACTCCAGTCCCGCAGATCTGATACCTTCCTCTCACCTTCTGGCATGCACATGGTGCACAATCATACATGCAGACAAAACACCCATACACAGTAAATAAATGTAACATTTTTCAATTTAAGAAATCTCAAAGTAATAATTTAAAGGTCTTAGGAAAACAAGAACAAACCAAATCCAAGAGCAGTAGACAGAAGAGATAGTCAATATAAAGGATGAGAATAATAAAATAGGGGTGAAAAGGATTATGAAAAAAGAATCAATGAATTGAAATACTGAAAGGGAGGGCCTGGAGCGATCCACAACTTCCTGTAAGTCCAGTTCCAGGGAACCTGACATCTCTTATGGCTTCCATGGGCTCTGTATTGGCATGCAGAAACTATCTACCCTCCACACCCACATATACACAGAAAATAAATATATAAGTACTGGGAAAAAAAGATTAAAAACCTTAAGTAAATTAAATAAAAGAGAGAGAAGACCCAAACTAACAAAATTAGAAAAGAAAAGAGATGCCAGATGCCATGTCAATGTTCAGCCTCTGAGGCCATGTTGACATCTGTGGTCTGTACTGCCACCAGAAACCACATTGCTGTCTGTACCTGGGGCTGCCTCAGGAGACCATGTTGCTGATGTCTATGTTCCATGCTGTGTTCCATAGCTCCAAAAGCTACGTGGAAGTCCATGATCCATGCTATCACTGGCTGATAGGTGAAAGGAAGCTTCTTTTTGCAGCTGTATTGCTGACTGCAGACTTGTAACTGAGAAAGAGACATTGAAGGCCTCAGTGGCAACCTCTCCCCTGAACAATCGCGCCCCCCTCCCCATCCACACAACAAGGAACAGTCTAGGCAGGAAGCTATTGAAGAGTCCTTGAAAACTGAGTAAGATGCTGAAGTGTAACTTCACAATTTATGGCTTCTATAGGGGGTTGGGGTGGGAGAGGTACTCAGTTTTCTTTAGGATGCTAGCCACTGGGAATTTGACCATGCTTCAGTGAGTATATGGGCAACACAAAGCGGACTTGCTGTATTTTTATTTATTTGGGGAGGTGCAAGGGGGGAGTGGACCTAGGAGGAAAGGAAAATGAGTGTGATTGAGGTGCATTGTATGAAGTCCCAAAATAATTAATAAAATATTTCTTTTTGCTTTTGTTTGTTTGTTTGAGACAAGGTTTCTCTGTGTACCTTTGCGCCTTTTCCTGGATCTCACTCTGTAGCTCATGCTGGCCTCAAACTCACAGAGATCTGCCTGCCTCTGCTTCCCCAGTGCTGGGATTAAAGGTGTGTGCCACCACTGCCCGGCTTAATAAAAATACTATGTTGAGGAAAAAAGAAATAAAGAGAGACATTATAATAGATATCAATGAAATTACATATTCCCTGCCTTATAACCCTGTCATGACAAAATTTATTCCCTGGAATATAGCCAGAATAAACATTTGTCTATAAATTACTTTTGGTATTTTTTTTTTTCACAGCAAAAGAAAAAGAACAAATATACCCTGAAATCAAAACCAGCTAGAGACACCAAAAGGAAAGTGAGGCCAATCTTCTTGATGAACATAGATGCAAAAATTCTCAATAAAGTGCTAGCAAACCAAATTCAAGATCCTATCAAAAAGATTATTCATCACAACAAGCTAACTTCATTCTATCATGCCCATGTTGGTTCAGATTCCAGAGCTGCAGAGATGGTTCAACATACAGACATCAACGAATGTTATCTGTCATAGAAATATATTCTGAGTCAGAAACCACACAATCATCTCATCTGGCACAGCAAAGGCCTTTTGTCAAAAACCTAGCATCCTTTTCTGTTGGAAGTCATGAATAAGCCAGGGCAGGAGGAAGCATTCCTTACTGTATCTAGAGGCTGTGTGTGACGGGCCTGTAGTTAACATAGTGCCCATGGAGGGGAAATCAAAGCATTCCCACAAAGGTGAAGAAGTCAAAGGTGTCCCCTGTCTCCTCCCCTATTAAATATAGTGCTTGAAGTCTTAGCTAAGACAATGTGACAAAAGAATGAAAAAACAGGGAAATGAACAGGAGACAAGGAAGGAAAAGTATTCCTTTCAGCACATGATTCTACACATGAGGGAGTCTAAACACTCCATTGAAAACAAACACTTACAGAGGATAAATAGATACTTTCCACAAAGTAACAGGATACAAAAAAGATACAAGGTCAATAACCTTTCCTGCCCAATGACAAACATACTGAGAAGGAAATCAGAGAAGTGTCTTTTTCATAGCAGCCCCTCACCAAAAAAAACCCAAAAAAACTTGGAAATAAACCTAACCAAAGAAGCTAAAGATGATCTACAATGAAAACTTTAACACCACACACACACACACACACACACACACACACACACACACACATCACATACCACATACACACACATCACACACACACACACACACACACACACCACATACACACACACACACACACATCACATACCACATACACACACACACACACATCACACACACACACACACACATCACATACCACATACACACACACACACACATCACACACACACACACACACACACACATCACATACCACATACACACACACACACACACACACACACACACACACACACACACAAATCTGAAAGTAGGTGCTAGAGAGATGACTCATTGACAAAATGACTCTACAGGAGGACCTGAGTTGAGTTCAATTCCTAGCACTCAGATCCAGTGGATCTACCACCACCTACAACTCCAGCTCCAGGGATAGGATGCCTTCTTCTGGCCTCCAGAGGTACCTACATCATGTACACACACACACACACACACACACACACACACACACAGCACATACCACATACACACACACACACACACATACACACACTATATACCACATACACACACACTTACACACACACATACACACATCCCACACACCACATACCACACACACACACATCACATACCACATACACACACACACACACACACACACACACACACACATCACATACCACATACACACACACACATACCACATACACACACTATATACCACATACACACACACTCACACACACACATACACACATCCCACACACCACATACCACACACACACACACCCCACATACTACATACACACACATACACCACACCACACACACTGCACACACACATACACCACACCACACACACTGCACACACACATACACCACACCACACACTGCACACACCATACACACACACACATACACCACACCACATACACCGTACACACCACACACACACATGTACACACCATACACACATACCACACACATACCCCATACACACACCACATGCACACTACACACACACACCCCACACACTACACATGCACACACAAACACCACACACATACACATACACATCACACATGCACACACACACACACACACACACACCACACACACCACTCATACACACATACACCACACCATACCACACATACCACACACACGCCACACACACACACACACACACACCTATACACACACACACACACACCTATACACATACACACACACACACACACACACACACACACATGAGAGTGGGAGAAAGGAAGGAGGGAGGGAGGGAAAGAAAGAAAAGAAAAGAAAAGAAGAGAAGAGAAGAAAAGAGAAGAGAAGAGAAGAGAAGAGAAGAGAAGAGAAGAGAAGAGAAGAGAAGAAAAGAAAAGAAAAGGAAAGAAAAGAAGACACCAAAAGATGGGAAGACTTCCTAAGCTCACGGGTCGGAAGAATTAATCTTGTGAAAAGGACCATCCGACAAAAAACAATCTGCAGATTCAGTGCAATGCCAATAAATAATCAGAGCCTTTATTTACAGACAGAAAAATCAATTTCAAAATTGAGATAGACATGAAAGACTCAGAATAGCCAAAGAAATCCTAAGCAAAAGAAGACAGTGGGAGATAACACTATATCCTATTTCAAGCTACACAACAGAGCTGTAATAGTAATAACCATGTGACACTGTATAAATGCAGACATACAGGTCTGTGGAAGATAATAGAAGACCCAGACTAAGTCCATAGGACTATATTACCTGATCTTTATTTTATTTTAACTTTTTTTTTCTCTCATACATTATATCCAGACTACAGTTATTCCTCCCTCCACTTCTCCCAACACCCCTACCCCACCTCCCTTCTCCCTCCAAACCATTCCTCCTCATTTCCCTTCAGAAAAGAGCAGGCCTCCCAGGGATATCCACTGAGCATGGCCTAACAAGGTACAAATTGGACACAAATCCTCATAAGAGGAAAAGAGTCCCAAAAGCAAGCAAAGGAATCAGAGACACCCCCATTCCCAGTGTTAGGAGTTCCACAAGAACCCCAAGCTATACAACCATAAGGAATGTGCAAAGGACCTGTCTTAGACCAATACAGGGTCCATGCTGTTTGTTGCTCCAGTCTCTATGAGCCCTTACGAGCCCTGCATAGTTGATTCTGTGGACTGTGATGTCCTGATGTTCTCAACCTTTCTGGCTTCTATGATCATCTCTCCCCATCTTCTGTGGGTTTCCTCTGGCTCTGCCTGGTGTTGGGCTGTCATTCTCTGCATCTCCCCATGTCATTTGCTGGACGACACCTCTCTGACAACAATTGGGCTAGGCACTAATGAGTATAGAAGAATACATTATCACCTGATCTTTCAAAGGAAGTCCAAAAGGCACTCTAGAACAGACAGAATCTTCAACAAATGATTCTGGGAACTGGATTTCAATACACAATAAAATAAAACTAGATCCTCACCTCTCAACCTGCATAAAATTCAGTTCTAAGTGAATCAAGGTCCTCAGCATAAGACCCCATACACTAAAAAGTTGAGAGAAAGCTTCACCTTATAGGCACCGGTAAGGACTTTCTAAGACTTCAGTAGCACAGGAAATAAGAACAGCAGTCAATAGACAGGATTTCATGAAACTGCAAAACGTCAGTATAGCAAGGGAGTTAGTCATTGGAGTGAAGAGACAGCCCACAGAGTAGTATATAGTATTGAGTCATACAGTTTACCCTTTAGTCTACTCACCTTTACCTGCCAATGTTCATTGCCACAGTCATTGGGCTCACTCCAGCCTCTGGTTTCTGCTATACCACCGATAACGGGCTCTCACTGGGGCTTCTCTTGGCTATCCTGCTGTCCTGTGTCATGGAGATCCTGCTGTTTTGGATCTGTAGGTTAGTCCCCTTCACATACTCCAACAGTTCATAGACTTGGTGGTTCCTGAGATGGGCCAATTCATAGCCCTGGTTCTGGGTAGGGGTGGTAGCTGGGTCGGTCAGCTTGCTAGCTTTCCTTCAGCGTTGCCACTCTGGTTGAGCTCTCCAGGACTGCCTTGGCTAGCTCACCCAATACCACCTACAGCAAGGAGCAGGGCCAGTTCTCTTGCTGTCTGGCCTGCAAATCCGGGTCCCCTTCACTCATATCTCTGGGACCAGCTTGACTGTTTTGCCCAGGCAAGGTGCAGGGCCTTCTCTCCTGATTACTAGGGGAATATGAGGAGGTGGTGGGATCAGCTCTCCTGCTCTCATACCCTCAGGGCTAGCTCAACTCTGCTCTGACAACAGGGTAGCTTTGTGGCTGCTCAGGTAGGGTGCAAGGCCTATTCTCCTGTGTGTAAACCTGGTGTAGGGTAGGGTTAGCTCTCTCACTCTTGTGACGGGGGGGGGGGGGGGGGGGGGGGGGGGGGGGGAGTGGGGGGGGGGTGGAAGGTGGAGGGGGGGGGTGGATGGAGGGTGGAGGGGGAGGTGAGTGGGGGACCAGAGGTGAGGTGGGGTGGTGGTGGGCAGCTCTCTTGCCTACTACAGGTAACAAGGGGCAAAGGGTAGGGGCATCTTTCCAGTACTGGTGTCACTCTTCGGCAAATGGGTAGCGTAGGATAAGCTCTGTTGCTCTCCCACCCTCAGGGTCAGCTCTAGTATGTTGTTCAGGTAAGGTGCACACCTATGGTGGGGGGTGGGTTGAGCTCTTTGCTGAGGGATAGGGTCAACTCACCTGCTACAGTATCCAGCTAGAGTCAGGGCCAGCCATCCCAAGGTCAGTGAAGGTAGGCGTCTCAGCACAGCATGGTTCCAATGACCCCTGTGCTAACTCGGGCCAGTGGGCATCACCACAGACCCTGACTGCAACAAGACTCAGATCGGCATGGCCCCATGTGCTGCACTGTCCTGTAGCAGACCAGATCCGAGTGGTCCTAGGTTAGAACAGGAGCCCCAGACATCAACTCAGACCCTGGCTGCTGTAGTGTCATGGACCCAAACATGGCTCTCTACAGCAGCCGCCGCCAGGACGACACCATGGCCCTGGGTGATAGTGCAGGCCACTCAGATCAGGATGTCCCTGGTAGCAGCACAGTCCTCAGACATCCTCATGGCCACAGGTTGTGGTCCAGTCCCCGGTCATCGATGTCATCTTTGGTGGCAACATGGGCCATGGACATGAATACAGACCCAGGCTATGGCAGAATCACAGACCCAGACAAGGTCCTAGGCAGCAGCCCGGGCCAGGATGTCCCCAGCGCAGGCCACCTGAACTGGTATAGTACCTGCAACAGCATGGCCCTTGGACACTAACACTGCCCAAGTTGGTGGCCCAGACCCCTGGCATTGGCATCATTTTCAATAATCTCAGGAGCCACAGACATCAACACAGACCCTGGCTGTAGCAGGCCTATGGACCCAAACAATACCATGGCCTCAACTGATAGTACTGGTCACCCAAATTGGGCCTAGCCCAGTGGCAGCACAGCCCTCGAACACCAACATGATCACAGGCTGGAAAGACATAAATTAATAGGTTCAAAACACTGAGAAAAGGGCTGGCAAGGTAGCTAAGTGATCAAGAATGCTTGATGCTCTTCTAGAGAACCAGAGTTAAATTCCTAGGATCCACATCCAGTGACTCATAATTAATTGCCTGTAACTCCAGCTCCTGGGAATCTGATTTTTTTCTGGCCTCCCTGAGTATGTACACATACACACCTACACACACACACACACACACACACACACACACACACACACTCCCCTCTCTCCTCACATACATCTAACTAAAATAATAAAAGTGAATTGTAATTTAAAAAGAAAGAAAAATCCTGGACTGGAGATTTAAAGACTACATATGGTGAATGTACCTTTAATGCCAGCACTTGTAGAGACAGGTGGATCTTTATGAATTCTCAGCCAACCTAGCCTACACGGTGAGTTCCAGACTAACCATCAGGAATACATAGAGAGATCCTGTCTCAAAAACAGAAAGCAAACAAACGAAAATATGTCAAGCCAAACCAACCAACCAACCAAAAACTCACCTGAGAATAGAAACTAAAATGAAAAGCTATTGGTGAAATTATTAAGGCCACTCCAAGTAGTTAAAAGGGAGGTTTATTTTGTGGGGTAACTTACAAATGAAGGGATAGGTTGTAGGGTTTGGCAAAGGTATGGCGCAGTCTGGCGGTGTTCTCTGGAGAACTCAGCTGGGTCTACCTCCAGCATCCAGGGTCCCAGAACCAAGAGAGACCTCTCCTCTCGATCCTGGGTCTTCAGCTTCCTCCCTCAGCCCTGCCTTGTGGGCATGACCATTACCGAAGCATCAATGGGGTTGGAACTTCCAGGCCAAGGCTGGGATGGCTACCCACTACAAAAAGCTTTAACAATAGTAAACTTCAGTTATCCACTATCTTATTTTGTCTCACACAGAATGAAGAGATACAACACATTCTTAAGGGCTGTACTGCAAAAAACAAACATGGAAAATGCACACACATACATACACACTAATACACACACATACACACATACACACACACTCCACTATCCCACAGGAAGACAGGGAGGTGTTGTTTGGTTTTGCTCTTTTTTGGGGGAAGGCGCTGCCACCCAGCTCCCAAATAAATTCACACACAGAGGCTCATTATTACTTATGAATGCACCTTAGCTTGGCTTAGTTTCTTGCTAGCTTTTCTTAACTTTAAATTATCCCATCTACCTTTTGCCTCTGGGCTTTTCCTTTTCTATTCCGTTATGCTTTTCTTTGTTTCTTACTCCATGGCTTCTGTGTAGGTGTGGCTGGCCCCTGGAGTCTTCTTCCTTCTCTGGCTCCTTCTTTGATCTTCTCCATCTCTTTTCTTCCTCCTCCTCCCAGATTTCTCCTTTTATATATTTTCTCTGTCTTCCAGCCCTGGCTATCCTTTCTTATGCATCACTATTGGCTGTTCATTTCTTTATTAGAATTTCGGGTGTTTTGGACAGGCACAGTAACACAGCTTCACAGAGTTAAATAAATGCAACATAAAAGTAACACACCTTAAAGTAATATTCTACATTTCCCCCTTTTTGTCTAAATAAAAATGAAAAGGTTTTGACTTAAACATAGTTAGACTATATACAATAACAATTTTCAAGTAAGGATTACATTCACAATATTCTGTCCATTTATAGTTAGCATATTTAGAGAAAATAATGTATTATCTATTTTATCTTAGTGAATCCAAAATTTTACACCTACTTTACTTTCTATCATAGCTAAGGAAAACTGCAACTATAACTATTTAGTCTTCAACTCCATCAAAGACCCAGAAGGATGTAATATTATCTAACAACAGAAACATTTGGCTTCCTGAATAGTCACCTGAAATTTCTCTGTAACATTGGGGCATCCATCTTCAGCCTACAGGTCTACAGTACCTGGCAGACTTTTCAGTGAAGCAGGGAATTTGAAAGACTGTCTTGCCTTGTAATGGCAAAGTTCAACAGCCATTTGGCTCTGTTTCCTGCAGAATATCTGGCAGACTCTTCTGTAAAGCAGGAATTTTGAAGGACCATCCTGCTTTGTTTTGGCAAAGTTCAACAGTTTTTCCTGTGTGTCCTGCATATCTAGTCTTCACAGCACATTGTCAGTAGTCAAAGGCAAACGTAGTTTCTTTGCCCAGTGGTTAACCTTGCACAATGGAAGTAAGCTCAGTAAGGAGTGTCTTCAATGATAATCATCTGTGAAATAAATTGGTGCTGCCAGGAGCAGATGTGTCTCGTTGTCATGAAAAAATTTAAATTAACAAAACATTGTAAATGTCATATCCTATAGGTTTTGAAAGATTTGAAGACCATCTATCTATCTAAAATTTATATATTTAATCTAGAGGACATACCTAACATATCAAATTTATAGCTAGGCTGACCTATGTTTCCTGACTATCTTATATAGCTTATAAAATAGCTTTCAAAAACTAGAACTTCACCCTACATTTCCAAATGAACAGCATAAGCACAATACCTCAAACAAAAATAGATATATACATACAATATGTTGTAATAAAAATAACCTTAAATTTGTACCAATATACAAAAGTCCTTTAAACAAGAGTAGAAACATATATGCAGTGTAACAAAAATAACTTTAAATTTGTATCAATATTGTATATTCCCCTAAATTATAACAAACATCCATAACCCACCAAATAATCAAAAGTCTCCCACACCCCTCCTGGGAATGTGGATGTCATGTTCTCCAAACTGCTTCCTGTTGTCTGTGGATGAAATATCATTTGGATCCCAGAGAGAAATTTTTAGATAATGGCCAAGTCCTGGGAAGACCAGCAGTAACCTTTGCTGATAGATATCACCTGTCAAGTTTCAAGAGGTCTTGCCTGATCCCACCTGATCTATATTAACCCTGAAGGAATCCACAGCCTCTCATCTCCTATGGGAACAAAACTCCAAAGCATTTTTTGATTTCCATTTAACAAATATATTTTTTGACTTTTTAAAAGTTAAGGCATTTATAAAGTATATAGGCTGATTTATTTCAACAGTCCCTCTTTTAATTCCAGGTCTCTTTGCAGCTGTCCTTTGCTTTTCAACAATCAAAAAATTCAAAATCAACCCAATAACATACAGGGTCCAGACTTCCTGTGTATTTCCCATCTCTGTGTGGCTTATCCTTTCTTAAATTACTTTATTTCTCTCTTTAAAGGCTTTATTTTAAACTACTCATTTCTTTCTATGACTGTCCACGTCCTTTTCCTTTCTTAAGCTTACGCACATTGCAAAACACACTGGAACCTGTTTAGAGGTTTTTTTCCATCTGGACCTCTTTACTGCATATCTTTCAGCTTTTTTTGACTTTGTGAGCAAACCTTTAAACTGCTAACCTGGATCCTCCTGAGACTTTTGGCTGGTTCTGCCCACTTCTCAGGTTCTGAGAGCCAAGCCTAAAGCTTGCATCCCAGTCAGAGGTTTGTGACTGAGAACTGCATTCAACTTTTCCAGAACTCTCTAAAATGCCAATGCATGCACTGTGGCAGGTGTTTTTACTTAGTTTTTTTTTTTTTTATTTCCACTTAATGTACTGACTGTTCAAGAGCTCACTGACCAGCAGAAACTGTCCAGCTGAAACTCTTAAAGGAGACATACCACTTTTTTTCCCAAAGCTTTCTTAGGCCTTATGGAAATACGTCCCATGTTGGGCACTAAAATGATGTTGTTTTTGTTTGTTGTTTTGGGGGGGCACTACCGAGCTTCCAAATAAATCACACACAGAGGCTTATTCTTAATTATAAATTCCCAGCCTTAGCTTGGCTGATTGCTAGCCAGCTTTCCTTAACTTAATTATCCCATCTACCTTTTGCCTCTGGACTTTCCCCCATTCTCTTACTTCTGTAAATCTTATTCTTACTCCACGGCTTGATGTGTCGCCGAGTGGCTGGCCCCTGGAGTCCTCCTCCTTCTCTCGCTCCTTATTCCTGCTTCTCCTCCTCTCAGTTTTCTCCTCCTATAAATTCTCCCTCTCTGCCAGCCCCACCTACCCTTTCTCCTGCCTTGCCATTGGCTATTTCTTTACTAGAACACCAGGTGTTTTAGACAGGCACAGTAACAGAGCTTCCAGAGCTAAACAAATGCAACATAAACAAATGTAACACACCTTAAAATAGTATTGTACAACAGGGAGGGGAAAACACAGAAGTATCAAGTAGCGATAACAAGAAAAGAGAGTAATAAAATAGAAAAAAAACCCTCTGAAATAGCAATGATTACCTCAAGTATAACTGGACAAACACACCAATTAAAAATAATAAAGAATGGCAGAATAGAAGTTAAAAAAATAGCAATCTAATAAACTCCTTGCTATCTACCAACCTCACTTCTGGACATGACTGGCAGGTTAAAGTTGAATGAACAGGCTAATATGGGAAATTCTTGTCAAAAGAAAATCAGAGAAGCTGTGTTAATATTAGATGAAGCAGAGTGTATAATGACCAATTTATTGGGGGAGACACTGATAATGATGAAACTAGTTTATCAGGAAGTCATAGCAATGTGTGTGTGTGCACAGACAGTATAGAAGAAGGAGGAGGAAGATGAGGAGGAGGAAGAAGGAACAAGAAAGAGGAGGAGAAGGAGAAAGAAGAGGAGGAGGAAGAGGAGGAGGAGGAGGAGGAGGAGGAGGAGAAGAAGAAGAAGAAGAAGAAGAAGAAGAAGAAGCTGACAAAAAGGAAAGGATAAAAGGAAAAACAGGCACCTACAGCTTTAAGACAGAGAGAAAATACCTGAATTAGCAAAATCAGAAATAAAAAGAGGAACACAACAACAGGCACCAAGGAAATCCAAGGAGTCATTAGGTCATACTTTAAAAACCTGTTCTCCACCTATTAGAACATCTAAAAGAAATGGATATTTTTCTTGATTGATACCACTTACCAAAGTTAAATCAAGATCAGATATATAACTCAAATAGACCTATAACCACTAAGTAAATAGAGGTAATCATTAAAAGTTTCTTAGCCAAAAAAAAGCCCAAGGCCAGATGGTTTTAGTGAGAATTCTACTAGACTTTCAAAGAAGAGCTAATACCAATACTCTTCAAGTTATTCTACAAAATAGAAACAGAAGAAACCTTACCAAATTGATTTTATGAGGCCACAGTCACCCTGATACATACAAAGATTCAGCAAAGAAAAAGAATTACAGACCAGTTTTCCTGATGAACATGGATATAAAAATGCTCAATAAAATACTAAAAAACTGAAACCAAGAATTCATGAAAAATATTATCCTCTATGATCAAGTAGGCTTCATTCCAGAGATGCAGGGATGGTTCAACATACAAAAATCAGACAATGCAATCCAACATATAAACAAACTGAAAGAAAAAAACACAGAATTATCTCATTAGATGCTGACAAAGCCTTTGACAAATCCAGCACCTCTTCATGATAAAAGCCCTGGAGGGATTAGGAATACAAAGCATATACCTAAACATAATAAAGACAATTTACAGCACGTGTATAGCCAACATCAAAACAAACAGAGAGAAACTGTGGTGATATTTTTATTTGTGTACTCCCATAAAGTTTATCTGAGGATCAGAGGAAAAATCCAGCCACTATAGTAAGCATAGAGATCAGGCAGTAGAAGCACATGCCTTTAATCCTATCACTTGGAAGGCAGAGATCCATCTGGATCTCTGTGAGTTCAAGGCCACACCGGGGACAGAGCCAGGCATAGTGGTACATATCTTTAATCCCAACACTAACTATCAAGGTCTGGAGGTCTGTACAGATAGACAGGAAGTGAAAGAGTTGGGCAGGAAAAGGAAGTGATGTAGCTAGGCAGAGAGGGAAATGAGATGGCAGAACAGAAAGGTATATACGGATGGGTATAGAGGAAGTAGGTCTCTTTGGCTGAGGATCTCCAAGTGGTGAGAATGTGGAGGGCTCCTTTCTGCTTTTCTGATCTCTTGGTTTTAACCCCAATATCTGGCTCCAGGTCTTTTATCAATAAGATCATTTTGCAATTAATCCTACAAGAAACTCAAAGCTCTTCCATTAAAATCAGGAACAAGACAATGTTGTCAATGCTCTCCATGTCTATTAAATATAGTATTTGAAGTTTTAGCTAGAGCAATAAGACAGCTAAGAAGATCAAGGGGATACAAATGGGAAAGGAAGAAGTCAAAGTATCAGTATTTGAAGATGATATAATGATTTTCTGAGCAGAACATCAGTAGCACAAGCACAATATCAACAATTAATAAATGGGATCTCATGAAACTGAAAATTCCTGTAAGGCAAAGGACAATGTCAATAGGACAAAATGGCAGCCTACAGAATGGGAAATGATTTTCACCAACTCCACATTTAGCAGAGGCTACTATCCAAAATATATAACAAATACAAGATCCTAGACAGAAACAAACCAAACAATCAAATTAAAAAATGGGATATAGATCTAAGCAGAGAATTCTCAATAAAGAAATCTCAAATGGTGGAGAAACACTTTATTCAGCATCCTTAGCCATCAGGAAAATGCAAATCAAAATGACTCTGAGATTCTATCTTACACCTGTCAGAATGGCTGAGATCAAAAACACAATTGACAGCTCATGTTGGCAAGAATGTGGAGCAAAGGGAACATTTCTCTATTGCTAGTGGAAGTACAATCTTATATAGTAACTATGGGAATCAATATCAGAAAATTGAGAATCAATCTACCTCAAGACCCAGCTATTTCTTTCTTAGGCATATACCCAAAGGACATTTGCTCAATTATGTTCATAGAATATTTATTCATAATACCCAGAAACTGGAAACAACTTAGATATCCCTCAACCAAAGAATGGATAAAGAAAATGTGGTACATTTACCCAATGAAGTGTTCTTTAACTGTTTAAATAAAAAATATCATGAAATTTGAA